>NW_027263122.1:0-145000 GCF_902827115.2 Pseudochaenichthys georgianus
CCTAATAAAAAAGTATTCCATGGGGACCAGTGTAGTTGTAGCGCAATTAATATCAGAGCGGATCCACTTCTTTGCCAGCTTGCGTCCTGACTTGATGTTGTTTTGCATTTGCTGGCCTTGCTGTTTCATTAGTGCGGCTTACTTTCAGTGTACGCTCAGGCTTTGAGAGAAATGCTGAATTTAAAATGACAGCTCTTGCCTGCAAGTTTGCAAAAGTAGAAAATGGGATGCACACCAGATGGTAAAAAAGAGGGAATCCCAGTTGGTGAAAATCGATCTACAAATTCACAAGGATATGGCTTTGAAGGACACCTTAGTATACATTACATTGAGGTCTCCTTACACCTGGCCACATCAACAACAATAACATCTCTAAAGAGGCGTTATTAGGCTTGTGGCAGTTGGCTGTAGTGTGTTATATATCACAGACATTCTATTGGCTATCTGCTAAGGGGCGGGACATCTCTTAGCGGCTGACCAATCACAACAGCTGACCAATCAGAGCAGACTGGGCTCTGGTTTCAGACAGAGGGTGAAAAGAGGTGCTGCAGCACAGAGCTTTTTGAACATTAAAGCATGGAGACATGTCCCAGAAGAGACACTACATGCTGATATGAACCTGGTTATGAGCAGAATATGTCCTGATTAAGAGGAAGCACAATTTCCTACAAAGTCAACCACTTTGAATGTAAAAATGTAGGGTTGTTTAGCAATCTTTTCCAGATTTCTCAATACCAGTTCTGCATCAAACATATGTTGTACTTATTAATGCATCGACTTTTGTTACAACTCGATTGTTACAGTTTTTGTTCCCAGTAATTTCAGCCCCTAACTTTGATCTTCTGTCCCTGATAACAAGCTCATCAAAAGACATTTTCTTCACCTCATTCAGTTCGTTTTTTTCCCGACCGGAGCCTCATTTCCTTTGCACAGACTTCATTTTCTTTCTCCGCCAACACACACGCAGAGATACGTTTGGATAACTCATTGGCATGCACCAGGCGGGTGGAGCTGACAGGGTTTATTAAAGGGATCTGGAGCCTGATGCTGTCGCCCCTCATTAACCTCAATAGCACCTCAGATAGGTTATCTCGCACGCATACTGACTCAAACGAGAGATGAATGAGGGATGTGAGAGCGCGAGGGAGAGGAGGGAGGCGGAAAACAGAAGCTAACCAAAGAGAAAGGAACCTTTACAAAAGACGCAAAATGGAGTGAGATGAGAAGACATAGAGCGAGAGAGATGGACAGAAACATTCATTCTGTTTCAGATCAAGTGTAATCCTCAGGAAATGTAACTCCACAAAATGGTATCCTTAGTTGTTGTAAACTTTGAGAAAACAGATAGTTTGGATGAACTGTTTTTGGAAGACGAATCTATAAGATGTGCTCTACTTAAGTGTGTTATGTTAGACAACAGAACAATGCAACCTCAGAAAAGAAGAAACCAAGATATTTAAGATCAAAAATGATTTTATTTATAGGTTTCATTGAAGCATTTTCAAGCAGTATCCTATTCACCAACACGTGAGCACGTACTACAGTTTAAAAAAGCAGAAATCAAATATGAGGTCACAGAAAATGCTCGGTTTTAGTTTAATACACACAGTTAAGCTCACACACACTATTTTATCAAGGTTAGGAATTAAAAACAGAACAAATGAAGCAAAGAAAGTGAAAACCATGAAGCAGATTCAGGCAGGGGACGTATAGACTCACACTGAAAGTATTAGAGAACAGAACCGCTCACAGAGAAGAGATAACATCTGATCCTTTTGCAACAAACAAACTATATGGTCTATTTAGGTTTGAGTAATCATGTGAGTAATCCACAATATTTTAGACAACAGTTATCTCATTGCGTATTATTTTTAATGTAACTACGGAAATACTGTAGCCTTCGTTTTGCACCCTGTTTACGTACTGTAACCAGGGGCGACGGCAGGGATTTTGGCCCCATTGACATTGGTTACGTACATTTTTTTTCTTAATGTTCTAAAATTGTTTGGGCCCCGGTCAGTCACGGGCCCTTAGAATCGTCCTAACTTTTCACCTCCTTACCGCGCCCCTGCCTGTAACCCTATTACATGTAGTCTTTTATATATATTGGGAGGGATGAAACCCTCTTTAACGGTCACACACAGCACACACGGCATTGTCTTGTTTATGTTTCTTATGCTGGTGTTATGAATTGTGTATCTTGTGTGTTTGTACGGCGACCTTAAGACAGACGGCGACTCGCTGAAATATGAAAACAATAAAATGGTAAATGGACTGTACTTATATAGCGCTTTATCCAGTCTTTACGACCCCTCAATACGACTCAATAAATGAATTATTATTATTTTCACAGTGACGTGTGTTCTCTGCTTTTAACCCATCCCAGTACCAGGAGTCTATTACTCTCTAAGACAGCATGTCATCTTAACTGGTTGCATTAGGCGGATGTGATTTGGGTGAACAAATGTAAAATTTGAGGAGGTTTCAAGACATCAGTTTCCTCCTATCAGAGCGATGAGTCTTGAAAAAAGTGCTCCTGTCTCTTTCTATAAATACTTCCAGTTCTGAGACTCTGCCTCTGAGCCCTGTGGGTGTCTGGTGAAACAGATAGCTGGAATAACTTGACCCCGCGAGGAACAACCGTCTAGCATCTTGTGTTTTCAGGTTTCATATTTCAGCGAGTCGCCGTCTGTCTTCCTGTCCTCTTCTTCTGCTTCAGACCCCCTCCTCACTGCCCTCAGCGACGCCTCGCACCGTGGAGCTGTAATCACAGAACTTCTCCAGGCCATGTGATCCGGAGCTGAAATGTGATGTATGGATAGAAATAGAAAATGTGACAGTGTCGTATGCTGAGCTGTGAACAATATCTGAAATAATGAACTCTCCCAACTCCTCCGCTACGCCCGTCTACACTACAGGCATCGAAACATGCTTTCAACGCTTCGTCCAATCATTTGAATGGGGTGACGTAGAAGATTTTGAATCTTCGCCGAACTGCATTGTGGGGAGCATGGCATGGCTTTGCAAGCATCGTGAGCTCCCGATGCTTCCAGCCAATCAAATCCCGTTTATGCAAATCCCGCCAGTACAAGCGCTAGCCAATCAAACCGCGTGCAAGCTGGGAGAGCCAGACCGCAGTTCATTTCCTCATATTCCAAACGAGAAATTACGGTAGCAAATCACCCGGTTCTTTACGACCAGAACTATTACCGGGATACAAACCGGAGGAACCAGCATGGAGGGAGGCGGCAGAGACAGTGGGGGAACTGGTAGGTTTTCGCCTGTTTGGGGAGTTTATATCCAGTTTACTTCGTTTTAACATTGCTATTGCTTTGTATGCCGGGGGCGGGCGGGAGATTCCTGATTGGTTGTTGGTCGCCTTGGGCGCGAGAAATCGCCAAGCCTCAGACACGCCCAGCTTCAAGATTTGTTGATGCCTGTAATGTAGACGGGCCGTTAGTGTCTGCAAGGCGGCCATTCAGAGCAATGTCAGCGACAAGAGAGAAACATCTGTCCACAAACAGACAGATGCCCAAACGTAACGCCTGCTTTAAACTCTATGGCTCAGGCAGCGTTGATGTTATCAGGAAACGTTTATTATATCAGGTATACAAAGGAAAAGGCACTACCGTCATTTTCTACCGCAACAGAGAAATATATTCAAAGTATTGATATTCAAAGCGTCTCTGAGGCCTCACACACACATCAATGATGCCCTTTCTGTGTGGCTTGACTGAACAAAGAAACTGGCTGTAATATATTCCACCTTTTAATCAGTATTTCTCTCTGGATGCACCGGAAGGGTGGGTAATGTCTCACTTAAAACCGCTCAACCCTCATCTAAATACATTTACAACATTTTAGTCAACTCAGATTCAGGTAAATTGATGCTTGGCGTATATAGAACATATATATATATATAAAACAATTAATAATCTAAAGTGTTTTTGTTTGTTTCTTTGTCTTACGTGTTTATGTGTGTTACATGTTTCATTGCACGCTGCAGGGAAACAAGAGATGCGCTGCTTCAGATCACTGCAGTCAGTTCCGCCTCAATCACTTCGTCTGAGTTGTTGCAATACTAGCAATCACACACACACACACACACACACACACACACACACACACACACACACACACACACACACACACACACACACACACACACACACACACACACACACACACACACACACACACACACACACACACACACACACACACACACACACACACACACACACCCCTGTACTCTCTGCAAGCTCCCCGATGAAATGTCTTCCTTGGACTTGAAGAACAACTTCAGAGAAGCTCATATTTCACGCCAGCTCATATTCATGTGGGTATGGATCTCTGCAGAGTCATACATCTAAACATATGGATGCAGGAAGAAAAAGAGATAACAAACAATATTACAAATAAAGGGGGGAGTGTGAGAGGGAGGGAGGGAGGGAGGGAAGAAATTGAGATTGCATTCATTGTGTAGCCAGATCTTTTGTTCTGTGTTCCTAAAAGGGGGGGAGGGGGGGGGCTCCATTTAAATTGCTTTCTGTGGCAACGCAAACAGGCGTGCTCTGACAAACACTAACACGGATAAATGCACCATCTGACACACACACACACACACACACACACACACTCAGCGTCCCCTATCAACACACTCTCACACATTGCTAATGCATGTGGTGCCGCTGAAAGAAACCTGTTGTGTTTTTTTGTGACCTTTGTTTTAACGTTTAATTTCCAGAAACTACAGCATGTGTATTTAACATGCTCATTATGTGTGTCTAACATTGGCTATGTTCAGCTCTAACTCTGTAAATTAATTGCTTGGATTCTTTCTTTGTATTATTCATGCATTTCGTACACGTTACATTATTGTTTTTTATCATTTTAAAATGATTAGTTGGGATTGCTTTCTGTAAGAAAGTGTAGAAAATGCCAAACTATGGATAATTGAATTGTGTTGTTGATCTGAGGTGATGGCAGTATTCAGGACACTGGCATGCAAAGACGAATGATGACTGCTGATTCAGATTCACAAAACATGTTATTGAAAGGTTATGACTTTCTCTTGCACTCAAATTTTAAAGTTAACTTAAATGTTTTTTTCTTATATTTATACCTAATTTTTACATCATAAGGATATGCAAATTTAAGCTTTCCCCCCAAGGATGTGTCTCAAAGTCTAGAATTCAACACACACACACACACACACACACACACACACACACACACACACACACACACGGACTGGGACAAAACAAATCAGCCCGGGCATCTCGAACAGCTCACTTCGGTACCACTTGTAAATTGTCAACGGGGGGGGGGGGTGCTAGTGACTTAACCGACCGGCCAACATCATCCGACTGGGATTCGTCCCGAACGTCCGGATGGCCAGTCCGCCACTTTACACACATACACACACACACACACACACACACACACACACACACACACACACACACACACACACACACACACACACACACACACACACACACACACACACACACACACGCGTTACATTTATAATTTTGCATTGGTCTAATTTGGTTTTGACATGGACAGTCTCACACACACACACACACACACACACACACACACACACACACACACACACACACACACACACACACACACACACACACACACACACACACACACACACACACACACACACTGCTGTGTTTCGTTTTCATATTTTAATTGAGTTGTCAGTTATCAGAGCTGTAAAAAAGTGTCCTGCCTACCACCATTAAGTTTAAACATAATTACCTCACAGTTGTTCTGCAGAGATGTGAAGTAGTGTTAAAATGAAGATTGAGTTGAAATGGAATGACAGTTGGATTATACAAACGGTATCTTTCTGTATAGTCCTCTGGGCCCAGTAGTTCAAAACTTGTAGACCCTATCTTTACACGGGAACGTTTGCGTTTACGCACCGTATGCGTTTTCAAAAAAGTTTTCCGTTCACACGCATTCGATTCATTTAACGTGTCCGTTCACACGAGACCGCTGGAAACGCTGTAGTACATATGTCGGGCCTGTAAGTGGCGCTGCTGCCGCCACAAAATATACCAAAAGCAGCGAAGAAGACCCCGGAGCATGGTTGCCATGGTTGCCCTTCTGTTTATTCTCCGCGGTGGACGGCGTGTTCTCCGGCTGTAAATCTCTCCGGTAGTCCACCAGCAGATGGAAAACACCCACCTCTCCGCCTCTTCCAAGGGGCGAGGGAACCGTGCGGCAGATTTTCCGTTAAAAAAAATGTTCGCCGTTCAACATGTCCGTTAAAGTTTAAATCTTCCGGACAAAATTAGAAAACTGCCGGTCAGAGGTTTTCTTTGTTATTTATAGAGCTTTAAAACAAATTGATAACGACTCTGTTCTCTGTATAATAATATAAGAATAATTAACGGTGCCTGCCTCTCTTTTCCTCCGCCTCTTCTGAGAGCCCAGCAGCTGATCTCTGAGCAGGAGACGTGGGGAGAGGGAGGCGGGGCTATTTCATCGTTATCAGAAAATGATTGTATATCGTCCTCGTGTAAAAGGGGTCTTAAAGACTCCAACTGACATCGTGTTAACGAAATAGATCAGAAAAAAAGTATATTGGTGTTAACAAATAAATAAAAAAGGCACTGCACTACAATAAATAAGATTAATTTATTTGTGGTATTCTAGTATGTGACTTAAAACACTTCAACATACACCAACATATCAAAAAGACAGTGCAGACAAACACAAACCACATAGATAGCATTAGACGGAGGCCCTGGAGCATCATGTTCTCATTATCATCATCATAAAAGGTTAAACATTGAAGATGGAAATTGAATGTGCTCGTGTAGCGGCAGAGGTGAGAACACGTAAAAGATCTGCAGACTAAATATAGACTCACCGTGCTGCTGCTTCGGCTGCAGACTTCATTAAAGATACCCGGCGGAGCTTTTTCACAGCTAAGCCTGACTGGAGTTTATGCCTCGGGTCACATGTGGAGGTTTTCAATCTGTTCTCTTCTGCCATCTGGACGCACTTCCTGTTAGTGGTGGTGAGAACAATACTTGAGGGGTATGTCCTAATAAACATCGTCATTTATTTCCAATGGTTGACAGGTCATGTATCTACGTACAGGGTTCTGGACACAAACACAATCACACATAGGAAATGCTGACTCATTGCGGGGTTTGGACTCATTCCTGCGCCACTTAGGATAAAGCAGAGATTAGACACGGAGGAGAATAAGGGCAAATAAATAAAAAGAAAGATGAGTGTGGAGCATGAGACTCAATGATGCAAGTACCCGAGATAAGTGACTGCCATCTGAGGGTGACAGGCCCGACACACACACACACACACACACACACACACACACACACACACACACACACACACACACACACACACACACACACACACACACACACACAGTATGTTGAGACAGAGTTGGGGTACACAATGGCATGTACACACACACACACACACACACACATACACACACACACACACACATGGTGCAAACATATTTTCCAGAAGAAAAATACAACAAATGAGCTACACACACACACACACACACACACACACACACACACACACACACACACACACACACACACACACACACACACACACAGAGTTGGGGCACACAATGGCATGTACACACACACACACACACACACACACACACACACACACACACACACACACACACACATGGTGCAAACATATTTTCCAGAAGAAAAATACAACAAATGAGCTACACACACAGACACACACACACACACACACACACACACACACACACACACACACACACACACACACACACACACGGGTGATTATGTGTTCAATTACACAAGAAAATGACTTGTGTACGAAAAACACTACACATTGAATCAGGGATTTTCTATTATTTGGATTGTTCATGTTTTATTTTATCGGTTCCTCGTTCACTTTTACTTTCTCAAATCATGTTGGGGAAAGAAACAACACACCTTAAAATGAAAATATGACAAAACAAATAGATTACACAAAGATTTGAAGTCCCAGAGGAGCATTAGTCCTCAGAGCCAATACAGAGAGATACATAGAGATGCTGAAACACATAAAGCCTTCATGAATACATGCATGCCCCTCCAGTATCACATCAGTGTCATCAGGCGGGGAGTTCAGGGCTGCTGTGACAGAAAGAGACTGCTGAGAGCGCTTCTTCATCTTAAAGTCCTGTAACTCCGACCAGGCGGCAGTAAAGTCAGGTTCAGAGTGAGGGGGTGATCGGAGTCATTTGGTGTTATGAGTGTGGCGGTTCATGTCTGAGAGATTGGATGTGGAGACGCTGATGGTTTTGCAGGCGGTGTGTGAAATTCTGGGAGTTAGCTTTTCTTGGAGGGTTAGCATGTGAACAAGAGGGGACGGCGGCTTATAGGGTGGAATATATACAGCGTTATGAGTTTGTGTATGACAGTCTTTACTGGGATTGCTTAGGGATAGATTTGAATGGCCAAACTATCCAATTTAGGATTGTCCACTAAAAATGCCAGGTTTTTTTCCTCACATTGGGAAATGTTGCGATCACGTGACATGGACACCGGTCATTAGAAATGAATAGGACCGTTTTTTGTATCCATTTCATGTTTTGAGAGGGTTTTTTGTGAATATACTACCGTACGTCTCGCCCTGTAGACCAACGTATGTATTTCACGTTTTTTGTGAAACTGGGTTGACTGATTGTTTAGGTATAGATGTTGGGTGATCAAAACTGAGGTTAATGTTTAAAAGGGAATTATACAAGAAATACAGAGAATTTGAGTTTAAAACTCAGGATTAGGGTTAGGGTTGTGGTTTTGGTATCTTCCCTTGACTATAATAAAACATTCAAAAAAATAAAATGTTCTTAACAACACAATGTGGGTGTGTGCTTTGAAGTGTGTTACGGCCCGTCCACACTACAGCTTCGACAGCTTCGAAAACTGTTTCCAACGCGTCTGCCCTGACGTCACTTTTCGCCGAACTGCATTGTGGGAATCAGAGCGGAGCTTTCCTGGCGGTTCAGGCTGCAAAAGTTGAGCAATGTTCGACTTTTGAAGCTTCTGAAGCTTTCGGTGGAAGCGTCAGCCAATCAAATCATATGCCAGTACAAGCTCTAGCCAATCAAACCGCTGCTTGTGTGTCAGGGGCGGGAGATTCATGTGATTGGTTGTTGGTCGAGCTTCAGACACGCCCAGCTCCAAGCTTTTTTTGAAGCTGTAGTGTGGACGGGCCGTTACACAAATAGCTGAAATGTACATTCTTCCCCCCTCATCCACTTTCTTAATAAAGGGGCTCTATTTTTCTCTTGGGGTTTTTCCCTTTTCTGTCGTGTCTTATGGCAATTTGTATGCATGTAAATGGTCTGCAAAGGCTAACATCCCTGTGGTTTCAGACAGAGGGTGAAAAGAGGTGCTGCAGCACAGGCAGAATGAGAAAAATAAAGAGCTTTTTGAACATTAAAGCATGGAGACATGTCCCAGTAGAAACACTACATACTGATATACACCTGAACATCAGCAGGAGAGGACTCTTTAAAGTAGAGACACTACATACTGATATACACCTGAACATCAGCAGGAGAGGACTCTTTAAAGTAGAGACACTACATACTGATATACACCTGAACATCAACAGGAGAGGACTCTTTAAAGTAGAGACACTACATACTGATATACACCTGAACATCAGCAGGAGAGGACTCTTTAAAGTAGAGACACTACATACTGATATACACCTGAACATCAGCAGGAGAGGACTCTTTAAAGTAGAGACACTACATACTGATATACACCTGGCATAATATGTTTTCTTGAAATCCCTCCCCTCTTCTTCTGCTTTCTCTTCTTCTGAATTCAATAGAACACCAGGTGTTGGTTAAATGTGTTGGTAGTAACTTTGCATGACAGTAATCTACAGTCTTATATTCAGTTTTACCTGCTTTAAAGCGGTTTTCTCACATTTGAAACATCGCCCTGGACACATGATCCGTAGGAAGTGGAGGAACTGTTGTCGTAATACTCTCGAGACTCAAGTACTCACTCAGACTGCTGCATGAATGTATGGATGCACCGGTACATACAGTAAATGCATAATATACAAGAGAGAACGTGAGTGTGAGAGAAAGAGGGCGGAGAGGTTAATCATATTGAGAATTGCTCTTCTTGGCCGTTGAACATGAATTATACAGGAGCTACTCTTACATTCCTATACATTCACAGGAAACTGACACAGTGGAATAGTGAATAAGGCTGTTTTTGAGAATAAACTAATTAAAAAGTATATTTAATGGTCAGGGAAACTCAAAAAACACAGTACAAACACTGTCTTCACAAATCTGTTTGAGACATACTGCTTTGTTCACACTATACCTCTTTATTATGTTGTCTTTAACGCATGAAGAAAGCTTGATGTGTAAAATCATAGGCTTCAAAAACGTTGTGAATCAATGTCTCAATGTCATTTCTCTGCTTGATTTGGTCCCACGTTCATTTTTATTATCCATAAAGTTCACACGATATTAAAAGTGGGGTAGGTAATTTTGGAGAAACCAGATCGAGATCGCTAGAATTTGAAAATACACAACTGGAAAAAATCTGCCACTTCCTCACAGAGCCCCTCCTCCAACACACAGGAACGCACACATGACCAATGAGGGCACGAGATAAGTTTGTGCCCAGATGGAAGGCTGACAGGCAGGTAGGCCATCCAGTTACTTTAGCCGGCTCAGATGATTGGTCGTGCTTTTTACAGCGCCACGGCTTCCACTGATGACATTTTGTTATGGATTTATTGTCAAAGCATTTAATGTACCGTACTTTTCGGACTATAAGCCGCGACTTTTTTCCCCATTTTTTTTGTACAGCTAACGGCCACTAGGGAACCTCCTAAATCTATGGATTTTACAGGTAAAATTAACCACCTTTAACTCTATGGGCTCTAGGACCGGTCCGCGCCCCCGCCACCTTTAAGGGGCGGGCTCCAGCAGGAGAAGCTGGAGGCCAGAAAAGAGTGAGACAGGTAGCACGCCAAAGTAAAAGTGGAACCGAGAGACAGAACGAGAGCAAGACAGACGGACAATTTAGCTGCTGCGGTTTATATGCAGGACTTTATAGTCCGAAAAGTACGGTATTCATTGCTATCGCGATGTTAAGAGCATTCCATGGAATATAACAAGTGTTTCTGAAGTGAATTACCTACCCCACCTTTAAGCTGTCTGTGGCTCTTTTCTGCTGCAACAACGTACGTTTCCCCTCTGTGGGACGAATAAAGGGATTCTGATTCTGATAAAGTGGATCAAAAGGCAGGAAGGAAATAGGAGGAATAGCAATTTCAAGCAGTGCCTAAACAATATGTGTGTGATACATTTCAAAGCAGACACACACATTGCTTTATAGGATCATATTCATGTGATTATAGTCAGGGGTAGATTTGAAAACCCAAACGCTAACAACGCAGCAAACATGGGGTTAAGTCCCAAATAGCTAACATCCATTTCCAACCAACCTTCTTTCAGACACATGCCTTAACAGTGGAGCTGGTTAACTAGAACTGTACCACTTTGTAATTTGCATCAAAGGTCTGTCTATCAGCCGAAGAAAGCCCACTTCATTATTCTTCAGAAAATGGGTGTCTTTTATTCTTTTGAGTTCCATTTAAAAATGAAAGTATTCCAAATGAGTAATGCACACTCCAACACACTGATTGCTGGTGAAGTCAGAGTAATTATGCATTCCTGTTCTTCGATGGCACTTAACGTTGTTACCTTCTTCCTACGCACGTTGTTCTTTGACATGGATTGAGTAAAAAATAAATACATGTAGCTTTGAATATGCGGATTAAGAAAAGCTTGAATGATGATTGAAGGACAAGTATACGTTTATTGTAATCCCTATTCCTGCAATCACCATCAACACAACAGTTCAGAGATGTAGTTTGGAATGAAAGGAAAACACTCATCGCTTCCTTTTTCCTGTGTGTGTGTGTGTGTGTGTGTGTGTGTGTGTGTGTGTGTGTGTGTGTGTGTGTGTGTGTGTGTGTGTGTGTGTGTGTGTGTGTGTGTACGTAGGTTTAAAAGAGAGAGAGAGGAATCCAGATGTTGAATCCCTCGAATGTACCTGGTTGAACTCATATCTCATGTGACCTACATACTCACACAGGAAAACGAGTGTCAGCTGACGAGTTTATTTTCAAGTTCAAAGCAGCACCATCTCTGAGAAAAATATGATTTAAAATCTAAACATCGGATGCAACATATCATATTGTCTGTGTTTATTTGCCAACCCTCAGACCGACCAACATCATATTTTTTAATAACCTATAAACATTTTAGTTTATGTGCAAAAATGTTTACTTTAAGTTGTTTTCATTCAGACTTCAATCAGTTTCCTTTCCGTAGAGACCTAGTGACATCACTATGCAACACTCACACTCCTATTAGCTAGCGCTCCTACACATTGTACGTGATAGGCTAAGGGGCGGGACATCTCTAAGTGGTTGACCAATCACAACAGAGCCGGCCAGCTAACCAATCAGAGCAGACTGGGCTCTGGTTTCAGACAGAGGGTGAAAAGAGGTGCTGCAGCACTACATACTGATATACACCTGAACATCAGCAGGAGAGGACTCTTTAAAGTAGAGACGCTACATACTGATATACACCTGAACATCAGCAGGAGAGGACTCTTTAAAGTAGAGACGCTACATACTGATATACATCTGAACATCAGCAGGAGAGGACTCTTTAAAGTAGAGACACTACATACTGATATACACCTGAACATCAGCAGGAGAGGACTCTTTCAAGTAGAGATACTACATACTGTTATACACCTGAACATCAGCAGGAGAGGACTCTTTAAAGTAGAGACACTACATACTGATATACACCTGAACATCAGGAGGAGAGGACTCTTTAAAGTAGAGACACTACATACTGATATACACCTGAACATCAGCAGGAGAGGACTCTTTAAAGTAGAGACACTACATACTGATATACACCTGAACATCAGCAGGAGAGGACTCTTTAAAGTAGAGACACTACATTAGGGCTGCAACAAACGACTAATTTGATAATCGATTAATCTATCGATTAATGAAACGATTAGTCGACTATTCGGACTATTACTGTATGCCTTGCACAATTTCTCAAACGCTCTTATTTAGCCATCAATTTATAGATGTAGTTTGAGGTTGTTTTAGGCATGTGGAAACTAACAATGAAGACAATAAAGATGAATACTTGATTCCAAAATAAATATATTATTGAAATAACTTAAATTGTGAACAAAACTAACATTGCTTTTTATTCAAATTAAATAAATAATATTTCACATCAAAAGAAACAACAGTGTTTTAACAAATCGTATTAAATAATCTGATGACACAACTGTAAATATAAGAATAGCTGAAACTTTAACAAACTAAATAATAATAATATATAATATTTTTATAGCGCCTTTCAGGAAACCCAAGGTCGCTTTACAAGTCGGGTAGGGGGGGGGAGTAGGGGAAAAAAGGCAGACAGGTTAAGGGAGTGGGGGGGGGGAAGTAGCGGACAAATAAACCTATTAAACTAACTATACAGTGGGGAAAGCCTTGGTAAAAAGGTGCGTTTTGAGGGCTTTTTTGAAAATGTCCAGGGTTGGGGCGCTGCGGATTTCGGGGGGGAGAGTTCCAGAGGGTGGGGGGTGCCACACTGAAGGCTCTGTCACCAACAGTCCGCAAATAACTCTGTTACCTCTAATCATTATGTTTGTATAATGTAGTTAGCTGCGTGTGTTGCTGCTAGCATACATAACACCTGACTGAAAACGTTACTCGTGTATGGGGCTGCAGAGCTGCTAGAAAGACAGTGGAACCCGGTGCATTCCTCCGTCTGGATGTGGAGCACTTTTGCTAAATGTTTAGACAAATAGCTCGTGTTACCGCCCTCACATGATAAACTCTTATTCCACTTTTGGCAACGAGCATTCTCCACATCGAGACGGGTAAAGTTTAACCACCTCGGAGCGCGTTCTCTCCGCCATCTCCCACGTGTGTGTGTGTTGCTGCATGTTGCAGCTACCCGTGTGTAAACTGCCCCGCCCCCTCGCAAGCAGGCGGGGGAGAGAAAGATCGAAAATACATCATAGACGCATTTGTTTGTCTTTTTGCATATTAGAAACGAGTTGGCGACACTAAGACTGCGATATAATGTCTTTGTAGCAATAATACATGACATATCTTTTTTAAATGTCTCCAGTACCGATACAAAGACCAATAAAGTTAGAGCTTAACGGGGTGTAAAACACACGTGATGACGTCACCAACGAATCGACGACTGAATTAGTTGGCAACTAATTTGGTAATCGATTTTAATCGATTAAGTCGATTAGTTGTTGCACCCCTACACTACATACTGATATACACCTGAACATCAGCAGGAGAGGACTCTTTAAAGTAGAGGCACTACATACTGATATACACCTGAACATCAGCAGGAGAGGACTCTTTAAAGTAGAGACACTACATACTGATATACACCTGAACATCAGCAGGAGAGGACTCTTTAAAGAAGAGACACTACATACTGATATACACCTGAACATCAGCAGGAGAGGACTCTTTAAAGAAGAGACACTACATACTGATAAACACCTGAACATCAGCAGGAGAGGACTCTTTAAAGTAGAGACACTACATACTGATATACACCTGAACATCAGCAGGAGAGGACTCTTTAAAGTAGGTACACTACATACTGATATACACCTGAACATCAGCAGGAGAGGACTCTTTAAAGTAGAGACACTACATACTGATATACACCTGAACATCAGCAGGAGAGGACTCTTTAAAACATGAAGAATATAAAGGTCCATCTTTATTTTGTTGCTGGAAGGCTTTTACGGGTAAATACAATAAATGCAGACGCATAGACAGTCTGGAGAAGCTCTGCAGATAAGAAACATGCAAAAAGCTTGAAAGAACTTCCTGTTTCTGCCTCAGGTAGTTCTCCACGAGGCTAGGTAGGTCACCAACACTTTTACTACGATAAGATCCTCATGTGACACGAGTTTCTATTTCGTATAGCGAAGCCTGGGGGGAGCGAACAGAATTTACTCAGTTTGGTTCCACACATGGCACACAAATAAGTGTTTCAACAAAACTGGTTTAAAAATGGTGATTATTCAGATTGTATCAACTCTTTATGTGTCAAGTTGTGTTTGGCTTTAACCATGTCAGAGTTTACTTATACGATAGCCAAAAGAATACACAAAAAAAAATCATTAACAGATTTGGTTTAGTTCAAAGTGAAGAAATAGTGCCATACAACAATTTTTATTATCAAAGTTAAATGTATATCTCAAGCTTAATTCAATCACTTGGAACTTTAAGTATGACTGTTTTTAAATATGCTTCGGTCCAAATATGAAACTGAATGTGCTCGGTTTGAACATCAGATAATGCCTTAGTATAAGATGAGATGAAACCCAGTTCGGTTCCACACATGGCAAACAAATAAATGCATTTCAACAAAACTGGTTTACAAATGGTGATTATTCAGATTGTATCAATTCATTATGAAGTAGGGGTGTAACGGAACACGTACCCGTACCGAAATTATTCATAGTTTAATAATAATTAAAAACCCAAAACTAATAGTTTATGTTTTGTGAGTACTAGTACAGTAAAGTTCAAATACAGATTATTTCAGTTCATCGAAATGCTGCACCTTAATGTTTATTTTATTATATTTTGCATTTATTTGAGTGAATACATTATTCACAGTTTAATAATAATTAAAAAAATATATATGTTATGTTTTGTGATAATTTTTTCTGCTGTACCGAAAACGTACCGAACCTAACCGTGACCTAAAAACCGGGGTACGTACCGAACCGAAATGTTTGTGAACCGTTACATCCCTATTATGAAGGTATGTCAAGTTTTTCAAAAGACACATTTTGGCTTTAACCATACAAGAGTTTACTTATGGCCAAAATAATGCACAACAACAATGTCATCAACACATTTTGTTTAGTTCAAAGTGATAGTGCTATAACTCAATAAATTAACAGTTTTTGTTATCAAGGTGAAATGTATATCTCACACTTAATTGAATTACTCAAGTAATATTAACTGTATTTAAATGTGCTTTTGTCCAAATATGAAACTAAATATGCTCAGTTTGAACATCAGATAATGCCTTAGTGCAGGGGTGTCAAACTCAATTTCATCGCGGGCCACATCAGCATTATGGTTGCACTCAAAGGGCCGGTTCTAACTTTAAGACTATATAAAAATACATATAAATATATCATATATATAAAATAATGTATTATATTGCATTGGATTATCATCGGATAGGGTAATAACTTCATAATTAACTACATCTGAAAGCAGAAGTCTAGGGCAAGTCTCTTCAGTGTGTATGTGTAAAAAGAAAAGCCAAATTCTGGAGAAAAAATAAATAGAAGTGACATTTTGAAATAAAAATCTAATTCTGAGAAAAAGGAATTCTATCAAAAAATGCATATTTTGAAGAAAAAAGGCAAATTCTGAGAAAAAAGTCATATTTGAGATGCATTATGGGACATGTAGTTTATGGGCAACGTGCTTCTGTAGCATGTAACCGTATAATAAACATATTATATTATTTGCAAGCTCTTGTGGAGCCACATAAAATGAAGTCGCGGGCCGAATGTGGCCCCCGGGCCTTGAGTTTGACACCCCTGCCTTAGTGTAAGATGAGATGAAACCAAACGTAACAGTCAGATTTTTCGACATGTGCTACACAGCTCGATTAGTCGTTGACCTAGAATCACACGTGCTGCTGAAAAATCCTCCACTTGAGGAGATGTAGTCACGTTCCAGTTTTCAGTTCCGCTGGAAGTTGTCATTCTTAAAATATATTAATCAGAACGTATTAAGTGCTTAAGTCTACTGAGGCCTCTAGGTAAGAAATTAATTTGTTTAACATTTCAATTTCGTTTAATTCTTGACAGGAGTTTAAATCCCACAATTCAGCCTGAATGCATCAGTTAAATATGTGAATATGCTGTGGGTAATATTTCATTCTGTTACTGACAGTTTGATAATAGGATTTTGCTCATTTTCCTATAAAGTGGACAGAAAGTGGCCAAATTATTCTTGCATTGGGTCAAATTGTCAAAAGTTAATTATTTCAAAACCCTTGAAAAGGCAAGGCAAGGCAAGGCAAGTTTATTTATATAGCACTTTTCAACGCAAGGCAATTCAAAGTGCTTTACAAAATATGAAAGACATTAAGCATTAAAAAAGAAAAGCTAATAAAATAAACATTAAAAGGAAAAATACATGGATAAAAGTTACAGTGCAGTTTAAGATGTGAATAGTTCCATTAAAAGCAGCGGCAAAAAGAAAAGTCTTCTTGCTGGATTTAAAAGTAGTCAGAGTTGCAGCGGACCTGCAGGTTTCTGGGAGTTTGTTCCAGATATTTGGAGCATAATAACTGAATGCTGCTTCTCTATGTTTAGTTCTGACTCTGGGGACAGAAAGCATGGATGTTAAAATCACCAACAATGACTAGACGGTCAAAGTCAATACACACTAAAGACAGCAGTTCAGTAAAGTCATCAAAAAAGCTTGCACAGTATTTGGGTGGCCTATAGATATTTAGGAACAGAGCATTTCAGCTGAAGGGCCACTTATTCAAAAGAATCAAAGTTTCCATACGATGTCTTCCTGCATTGAAGGGAATAATTGAACAGAATAGCAACTCCACCCCCTTTCTTATGCATTCTTTCCTGACTCATAAAACTAAAGTTGGGAGGGGTTGATTCGATAAGAACAGCTGCACTGTTATTTTGTTCAATCCAAGTTTCTGTTAAAAACATAAAATCAAGATTGTGCTCAGTGATAAAATCATTGATTAAAAATGTTTTTCCTGCCAAAGACCTGACATTTAATAAAGCTAGTTTAAGTTTGTTAAACACACTATCAGTCAGGAAAAGAGTAAAATGTGTTATTAATGGTCTAATAAAGGAAATATACTTCTGCTAATGGAGGTCAACTGCAGTCACGATAACTAAGGGATTATGTGTAGCAAGTCCCAGTTACACGATAAACAAACCAACGACTTGAACTCACAATATTGATTAAAATAATTTTGAATTCATTGTATTGCTACCGGCAAAATTAATGTTTGTTGTCCATTACTGACGACTAATCTACCGGACTTCTTTCTGCACATTGATATGATTGGACATAGTGTGTTATCGGAAATTAACAACCTCCGGGATGTTTTTTTTATTTCACCTTTATTCAACCAGATAAAAAACATTGGGATAAAATCTGGTTTACAATGCTGACCTGGCCAAGAAGGCAGCAACGTTACACATTTTTACACAAAACACAGACATATAAAATACAGAGAACACAACGGTCATTCCAAGACCAAGGACCATGTCCAAATCGACCAATCAGAATCAAGTATTCAACTAAGCTGTGGAATAATATTCCACATACAATTGTATTAGTTAAAAGTAAGTATTAAATATTAAGTAAAATATCAGGTCATAGCTAAATGAGGATGTATTTAATGAGAGGACGTTTTAATAATGTCTTCTATATTGTATATGTATCTTCATGTCACTTATTTATGACCAGTGATTGTGTTTTTTTAACTTAACATTGTGTGTGCAGTATGAGTCACATGTATATTTGTATCCTTACATCGTCATTATTTACTGTTTGCTGGCTATGAAGGTAATAATACGCCAACAATTTGACTCGCAATATTGATTAAAAAGATTTGATAGACTTCAAATTCATTGTATTTGTCAGGATTCTTATGATTTGTCACGTTTGTAGTTTTGTATGTCTGGTTATGGGTATTTTCCTCCTTGTGTATTGTCTGGTCCTTCTCCCTGTGTTTTCCCCCGTCGTTAGTTTCCCCGGTGTGTCTGATTGTCTGATTGTGTTCACCTGTCGCCCTTGTGTTTCTCCTCCCCTGCCCGGCTGTTTCTCGTCTTGTGATTACCCCTCCCTGTATTTAGTCTTTTCCTGTGTTCAGTGTTGGTTCGTCTTTTGTTTGTGAATAAGTTCACCGGTGAGAGTTCTGTTTTGTTTCAGAAGGCTTTTTTCAGCGTTATCTGCATTTGCGTCCTGCTTGCTTCACTCACCGTAACAGTATTGCCACGGAGAAAACAAAATGTTTGTTGTCCATTACTGACGTCTAATCTACCGGACTTCTTTCTGCAGATGCATATTACTGTACATAGTTTGTTATCGGAAATTAACAACCTCTGGGATGTCCAAATCGACCAATCAGTATCAAGTATTCAACTAAGCTGTTCAATAATAAGTTCTTGGTTCAAAGTATTCTGTACCATTATTTAACATATAAAGTATTAAGTAACATATTAATTCATAGCTAAATGAGGATGTATTTAACGAGAGGAAGTTTTGATAATAGCCGCTTTCACACCGGAGTACTTTCCCCCCGAACTAGGCCGATAGGGGGGAGATTTGGTTTCACACCAAAAAGGATCTGGGCCTAGTCCCTAGTTCGTCCGAACCTTTTCACCCCCAGATAGACCCTGCTAGAGAGGTAGTACTTTCCTGGAGAGGAAATGGTTCGTGGGTGTGTCGGCCACACTAACAATTTCTGATTGGCTGGGCGAATTGCAAACCACGCCCCGTAAAACTCCGAAAAGTTTTGTGAAGCTGCCGTTTTATTTGCTTGCATTAGCCCAGCGCACCAACGGAGAGAGACTAATGTATGGCAACACAAAAGAAAATGAAAACATGGGAGTGGTGGAGTCTGCGTTTCTGGCGATTTACTCGGAAGATGCTAACCAGCAGCTTCTACTGAAGCCAGTCCCCAACTCCGGGAGACTTCGGGTGGCAGTATACGCCGTGAAGTTGTTTGCGGCCTGCCAGTAAATCCAAAGCAGAAGAAGAAGAAGTGACGTCAGCGGCTTCATTTGCCTAATCCTCCCTCAGGGATTTATTCCGGTGAGAACGCGATCTAGAACAGTTCGAGGGACTAAAGAGTTCGGGGGGACAAGTACCGGCTGAGTACTTGGTGTGAAAGCGGCTAATGTCTTCTATATTGTATATTTATAATCATGTCACTTCTTTATTACCATTTGAATTTGAATATGAACTGAGTCACATGTATATTTATATCCTTCCATCATCATGTACTGGTTGCTGGCTCTGAAGGTCCTTGCTGCAGGCTTTATTTTTATCCCCCCATGTTCATGTTGACTGCACGGCAGGTACTGTAATTGATTTGGATCACCTGTCACTACATGTTACGCAGATGACATGTGGCTATTAGAGTATCATTAAGAAGCCAATATGTGCGGACACATTGAATAATCGAGTAAAATATATGAAGATTGTGATGGATACGTGCATCCCTCTCCTTCTTTCACAACATGTGCAGCAATGTCCTTCAGATATGATGTCTCATGCATGATGTGGACAACACTGCACGGTGACAAACACACAATATTGGCTTTCTAAATGTGTAGAAGTATGAAGTAGCAAGATTCAATTTCAAGATTCAAAGGTTTTATTGTCATATGCACAAAGCTACAGTACAGTGTAGAAATGGCAATGAAATTCGTCTGACCTGAGCTCCTCCAACAATGCACCATATATAATAAAATACAAAATAAAAAGTAGTGCAACATGTCGATGGAGCGGAACATACTCAAAACTGTACTGAAATTCGGTACTTTGTTACTATCCACCACTGGTGTGTGTGTCAGAGAGAAAGGTGTGTGTGTGTGTGTGTGTGTGTGTGTGTGTGTGTGTGTGTGTGTGTGTGTGTGTGTGTGTGTGTGTGTGTGTGTGTGTGTGTGTTTCTATGTGTGTGTGTGTGTGTGTGTGTGTGTGTGTGTGTGTGTGTGTGTGTGTGTGTGTGTGTGTGTGTGTGTGTGTGTGTGTGTGTGTGTGTGTGTCTCTCTCTGTGTGAGTGTGTCTTTGTGTTTCTCTCTGTGTGTGTGTGTTTCTCTCTCTGTGTGTGTGTCTTTGTGTTTCTCTCTCTCTGTGTGTGTGTGTGTGTGTGTGTGTGTGTGTGTGTGTGTGTGTGTGTGTGTGTGTGTGTGTGTGTGTGTGGTGTGTGTGTGTGTGTGTGTGTGTGTGTGTGTGTGTGTGTGTGTGTGTGTGTGTGTGTGTGTGTGTGTCTTGCTGGTTGATAAGGATCGCTCATTATGTGGTGAGTTAGTTCTCTGAGCCTCGTCACGACCCCCCAGCCTCATCGCAACGAGCTGCTCATCTGTATTCATGGGTGGTTAACAGCCGGCGTACCTTTCCTCTGAAATACAGCAGGTGGAGCGGCGCATGAGCGCTCGCACATCATTCATCCGAGAGCCTGCTACATGCAGAGAGCTCTGCTTCCATTTCACTCACAGGCTGGATTCACATGACAGACACTCGTTATATAATATATCCAATGTTATTAACTTGATTGAGATTTGACATTAGATTGGATTTCTGAGTAGGTACATGTGGACCTTAGCCTCAGTGGTAAATCTTCTGATTAAACACGGCATAGCGTTGTTTTTGTATGCATGGACATAGTATTTCCTTATGGAAACAAGTGGATTTAATATGTCAACAAGTACATGTTTTTCAAGAAGACCCACAAAAGCGTTTTCCGACCATTCAGTTATCGGAAACTGAGATTATGTACGGTGGCCCATCGGTGCAAATGCACGACAAAACACTTCTATTAGAAACGATGCAACTATAAAAACATGAATGTGCCAAAACACGTAAAAATGAAGAAACATCTTCGACATCTTGACGAAACAACGCTGCAGTAACAAAACACTGAAAATAAAATTAAAAAATCTGTAAAAAGACCAAATCACAACGGAAACGGGGACACTAAACAGTGACGCACACAGCTGGGGCCGGTGTCAAAATAGTACGTGTTTCCTCAGTATTTTTGAAATGACTAGGTTAGCTACTGTTGGGGAATACTGAATGTACTCTTCCAGCATGATAACAAAGGTATCCCAACTGTAGCTGTGAACATGGCAGGATGTGTGATGACCTAGAAGAGCATCAGGACTGCTTGAGGCATGTGATAGCTATGTGATGAACATGATGATTCAGCCTCTATGGAGAGAGACATCAAGCATGCTCATTTCTGACGTGGAGCTAATCTGAAGTAAACATTGAATACTGCTTTCTATTCCTCCATCTTGTGACTGTGTGACTCCCTCTCTTGGATATCAGCATGTGAAGGACACTGCTCAGGAACTAGCTGATGCTGTTTGTGATGACTACTTCCAGATGTTGAGAAAAAGTCAGATTTTTTTGTAAAAGTAAAAAAAAATGTAAAAGTCGAATTTTGAGAAACAGTCAACTTTTTTGGGGGAAAATCTGAATTTTGAGAAAAAGACAGAATATTTTGATTTTGAGAAAGTCAGAATTTGGGGATTTTCAGAAAAAAGCCAACATTTTGAGAACAAACATAGTATTTGTATTTATACAGGATGTATGATAACCTACAAGAAGCGGCATTCCTCCATAACTCCCTCTCTTGGATTTCAGCATGTGAAGGACACTGTTCAGGAACTAGTTGATGCTCTGTGTGATGACTACTTCCATTCTGGAGAGGATCACAGATACATGGATCCTGAGGTTGAAGCTCAAACTGGTGATGAGTGATAGAGACATCTGGCAACGAGACGACAACTACATTAAAATATGCTGTTATATATTCTGTTATTTTCTTGCTAGTGCGTGTATTGTCGGTGATAAAGGTGTTTCGGCTGCGGTCATGTTTTGTAATTGAAGTTAAATGACCTTCTGCCGTTAAATATACTTTCTCTTGTTGCCTTGCCACTGGAATCCAGACTGAGAAAAAACTATTCACACGGTTTGTCTGAATAATAAGGCGAGGCAAGGCAAGGCAAGTTTATTTATATAGCACTTTTCAACACAAGGCAATTCAAAGTGCTTTACAAAAAATGAAAGACATTAAGAAAATGGCATTTAAAATCAGTCATTAAAAAGAAAAGCTAATAAAATAAACATTAAAATAAAAAGTACATGGATAAAAGTTAAAGTGCAGTTTAAGATGTGAATAGTTCAATTAAAAGCAGCGGCAAAAAGAAAAGTCTTCAGCCTGGATTTAAAGTAGTCAGAGTTGCAGCGGACCTGCAGGTTTCTGGGAGTTTGTTCCAGATATTTGGAGCATAATAACTGAACGCTGCTTCTCCATGTTTAGTTCTGACTCTGGGGACAGAAAGCTGACCAGTCCCTGAAGACCTGAGAGATCTGGATGGTTCATAATTTAGCAGGAGGTCAGAAATGTATTTTGGGCCTAAACCATTCAGTGCTTTATAAACCAGCAGCAGTATTTAGAAATCTATTCTTTGACACACAGGAAGCCAGTGTAAAGACTTCAGAGCAGGAGTGATGTGATCCACTTTCTTAGTGTCAGTGAGGACTCGAGCAGCGGCGTTCTGAATCAGCTGCAGCTTCCTGATAGATGTTTTAGTGAGACCTGTGAAGACACCATTGCAGTAGTCCAGTCTACTGAAGATAAAAGCATGGGCAAGTGTTTCCAAATCCTGCTGTGACATTAGTCTTTTAATCCTAGATATGTTCTTTAGGTGATAGCAGCAGCGTTGTTCTGCTTTTGAAGCGAGGAGCGGACCTTTCTGACAGCTTGTCTCTACATTATGTTGGACACAGATGAGGGAGACAAAGGACAACCAGCGGGGGGGGGAGCGTTTGGAGAAAGAGAAAAAGGAAAACGGTGGATTTGATTTCCTGTCATCTGCTGTGCTAAACCTTTAAACTGAATGTAACAGATTCTGAGGACGCTTTCTCGCCGTGATCTGCTTCCACCCTCTCTGTCCGTGTCAGAATACGTCCTTCTTTCTAAATATGTCTCTCCATTTCTCGCCTCTTTATTTTTGTTTACCTTAAAGCTTTAATCCTCTGCCTCCTCATCTAAACAAGATTTGTCACATTGTTTATTAGTATGTAACGGTAATATGATGATATTATATGATTATGATTGATTGATAATATGCACAGTAGTAGATGTGTAGGCCGAACAAGTTCTGCATATATTGAAATAGTTTCATACAATCACACCAATTTGGATTTATGTGGATTCATAGGAGGTTGAGAAACCATATAGTTGGTCTAACGTTGGTTCTGTCGACCATGTTTATAACTTAACATTTATATTTTAGTTGGCTTTGGCCTTCTTCTTCTCCCACATTCCACATCGCAGAAACTCCGTTCGAACATCAAAGCGTTCAGCTCGGTCGGGAATCGATGGCTATAACTTTTATCATTCATAACTTTCATAATTCCAAAGATACATCCCATAATGCATCACATTTTTAACATGGAAGTCAATGGAGGAAATCTTCAACTTCAACAAATCTTCATGCGACTTCAACTGCTAACTGCTCCTTCATACTTTCACTCAGAAACCTCATTCCAACTTTAAAATGTTACACATCCTTCTGACATTACTCATATAATATAACTTTGAAATCTGATTCGTACTTTTACAGATATTAAACATTGTTCAGACCTTGGTAAAGAGGCCTTCTTCAGATTTTAGAGTTCATAATGATGTCTCCAGTGTCTCTTTTCCTAATATATATATAATAATATGTTATATCCTATATATATATATAAATCCTAATGAATTATCCTTCATTTGTCTTGAACCTCTTGACATTTCCCGACTGAGGTTAAGGAAAAGTGGAAACAGAAATACATAGAAGTAGATTTTGTTGACTTTTTGTCCAAATCCCTGGTCTGTACAACGGCACAAATCATTACATATTCATAAATAAAACATATACTGCCTTGTGAAGGTGTTCCAGTCTGTAGAGGGAAGTTCAGCATTGGTATTATTATTATTTAAATGAGCTGTTGTGCATGCATGAACGTGTGTTAATTGGATTTTTGAACGTTACCCCGCCTGTCAGAACGGCAGCAGGAACGATATTTGTAAAGTTTGTTAAATGAGCCAATGTGATCTTCGTAGTGTGAAATCAAGCAGTGTTTTAGGGTTTCTCTTTTTGAGGCGAGTAAGCAAACATTGGCACTTCGCAGGTGAAGCTGCTACACACACTCTCTCACACACACACACACACACACACACACACACACACACACACACACACACACACACACACACACACACACACACACACACACACACACACACACACACACACACACACACACACACACACACACACACACACACACACACACACACACACACACATAAAACATTAAGCATACCCGTACACTGCATGCAAACCCACTCATATGCATACATTACATTTCATGTTACATTACATTCAAAAAGCCAATTATCACACATTCATGCATGCATAACAGCTCATATAAATAATCCAGGACATGGTTACACCGTACACCCCAGCACGTGCACTCCGCTCTGCATCAGCCAAACGGCTCGCTGCACCCTCGCTGCGAGGGGGACCCAAGTTCCCATCAACAAAAACACGTGGGTTTGCTATCCTGGCTCCAAGATGGTGGAATGAGCTCCCATTGACATCAGGACAGCAGAAAGCTCACACACCTTCCGGCGCAGACTGAAAACCCATCTCTTTCGACTCCACCTCGAGCAATAGAACTATTAACAAAGCACTTATATACTAATAAAGGTCTGGCTTACCTAAAGCCAGTTGAGTAGCACTTGAAATGTTTGGCTCTATGAAGCCTGATGTACTTTATGATTCTGTTTTCTTCAAGTTTGTCTCTTCTTGGTCGAACGCACTTTTTGTGTCAGCTAAATGCAATGTAATGTAATGTAATGTCACTTGTTAGACGCTTTTATCCAAAGCCACTTACATACTCAATACTGTGGGCAATCCCCACAGGAGCAATTTGGGGTGAAGTGTCTCAGGGACACAACGACATGCTGACTGCAGTGGGGTTTGAACCTGTGCCCCCCTGAACCCTGATCCATACACTCATCCACGGGCTTCCTGCATACAAGAAATCCTGAAGAAAGACAATCAGTGACAAAGTGCTGCAGGAAAACACACACACACACACACACACACACACACACACACACACACACTCTGAAGCTGTCAAATTACCTTATGCAGTATGAAGTCAAACTCTGCTGCATGTAGTGGATGTACCGTAAAAGTAGATTTAAAAGGACTCATTCTTTTAAAAAAACGAATTGGGTTTTTACAAAGGTCAGATTTTGATAATTGAAAAAACATATTTTTCTGCATAGCATTTATTTTTTGTGTACATTTTCAGTTGTTTACAAATTATCATCAAATACCTCAAAACAAGCCTTCTCAAGGTCTATCGGATTGAAAGATGATATTTTTCAAGGCAGTTTTATTTGTTATACTTGTATTAGTGTTATTAAGGAGACTTTGGTGCAAGGTCATCATCCCATTGTGTTTCCCTTTGTGTTGTATGTATTATATTTATTATTTTTGTCTGTAAAAATCACAAGACGACATTGAAATGTACAGCGATTTGCAATTTAATATGTAGATACATTTTGGGTTACATATTGTGAGAAACTAATCTTCTCTATGTTTTCATTCTGACCGTGTGCCAATGTAAAACAATGTGAAAACGATCAACATACATTTACAAGGTTGGCTGAACATGTCTTAGGTTTCAGAGCCTTCTAGTGTTACAGGTTAGAAAACAATGTAGGGAAAGGTCATGAAGCAAACCACTAATGAATATTTAATACACACAGACATGTTCACACTGCGGTCTTCTTATTACCACGCTCAGTGTCTTGTTTCTCATGTTTAATCTGCCATGTATAGTTAGCTAATGGAGTTGTGGTGCCTCATCAGGTAGCATGTGTCGGTGTTAACCAGGAGAGTGCAAACTTTGTTCACAGACAGAAAAATATACGAAGGGCTGGGCCACCCACTAGAGGTGAGGTGTATCGCCTCATAGGCTAGCGACATTCATCAAACGTAGGGAAATGATGCTTAATACTTGAATATGCTTTCAGAAAAACAACAGCCGATACATCAAAGCTCACCAGAGGGTTTCATTGGTTTCGTTAGCAGCTCATTCCTTAAAGCAGAAGCTTCAGACTGGTATCGTAAGAGGAAACATGAAGGGTTTATTTCAAGCGTGTTATGAAAATAAGTTATTGGGCTTTTTTCTTATCAACTTAGATTTGATAGAAAATGTTTTCATCTGAAGACCATACTCCAACATACTTTTTGAATTTGCTGAGGGCCGATTCAAAATGGCCCCCGGGCAGCCCTGGTGTAAACAAACGATCTTTGTTGCACTTCCTGATGTGTTTCTATGAATGAAGAACACTTGAGAAAGCAGCTAATATGAACTTCACTTGTGGCCACAACACGATTTCCCTTTTTCATTTTGAAGGTAGCAATGAATATCACCTTATCTCGACTCTGAGTTTGCCCCTGCTTCATTCGTTACGTGGAGCTTTCCAGGCTTGAAATATCTGCAGGCGGTGAAATGTTGACACCCACCTCCAGAGTTTGAATACATCTCCTAACATGCCCGTTATGAATGCATGCAGGGAAAATCTCCAGCTCTCAAGACTCAGCCAAGCAAATAAATACAAACCCGTCTCACATGTTCCAGAATGATCTATATGACCTTTCAATCAGGAGAGACGTGATGTATGAAATACACGTTTATTACCGGGACACGTGTATAAGAAAACGATGATTGACAGATTACAACAATGAATTAACTGATGTTTGGAGATTAGGCCCCGGTCTCTCTCTCTCTCTCTCACACACTGAAGATTATTATCATCTGATATTTAAGAAGTGTGTTACATTTGAAATGGCAGAAAGTCTTGTTGCAATTTCCAGATATTAAAAGAGGTCCCTTGAGTTTCTCTGGTAATTATCAATAGTAGCAGTTAAGTGAATACTGTTCAAACAATACCTGTGTTTGTGTTTTATATTTATTTCTCTGTTTTATCCTTTCATAAATGTGAGGACTAAAATGGCTATAAACAAAGGGCTAGTTGGAGTAAACAGGGTTTTATTGCTCTGTGGGGGAGGTGTAGGCATGCAGGACAGGGGGCTAGGTATATGAGAGTATATTCTGCTTAAGATCTCTAGCATGTCATGTTTCAGGGAAGTCTACATATCTTGAATAGTATATGTGTTGGTTTAATTACGTTGTATTAATAATAAGCAGTCTGTGTAACCAGAAGTTGGAGATATGAGAGATGAAATCTTTGTGTTATCTTTGTGAGCAAGGAAATATCCTTTAAGACACAACTGAGGTCTCTGGAATGTGGGGGGATGTGTGTGTGGAGGCTGAGTTAACTCCACCCCTTCCTGTGTGTGTTGGTATGAAAGCCTGTTCATCTTTTTGTTCGACCGGAGGGTCTTGCAGCACGTGAACCAGGGCAGGAGTAGGCATATTCCTCACATTACGGATATGATATGATATGGCTTTGTATGGTATGGTATGGTAATGTATTATATTGTATTGCATTATTACCTTTTATAATTAAAACAGATTATTGTTTAACCCTCGTCCTGGTTGTTTTGAGTGTTCTTTCTTTTAAAGCAAACTCATAGAATCGGCGCGGAGAAGTCAAACCTTCTCCTTCAACACACACACACACACACACACACACACACACACACACACACACACACACACACACACACACACACACACACACACACACACACACACACACACACACACACACACACACACACACACACACACACACACAAGTCAACATATCAAATTAAAAAACTCAAAATCATCCTCCAAATAACCTTTAAAAGTTTGATTGCCTTAAATTCATTGAGTATACAAAGCTTGAATTGTATACTTTTTTATTTATTTAGCTTAAACCTATTTTCTATTCGTTGTTTTATAAAACATTATGTACAACAACTTATTTCACAATCCAAGCATATGATAAGGCATGTTTCTTTTTGTTGATTTACTTCCTTCAATAAATATAGTTTTGTGAACATACCAAGCCAATACATAAAAACAGTTAAATAATCCCTCACCCACACGCCGACACGAAACACACACATCACAGAGGAAGTCCTCACACGCAGAGAGGAACAATCATGTCTGCTTTGTGTTGCTGCCCCCCTCACTGAGGAGTGACCTTTGGAGGGGCTCGATGGGGGGGCATGGAGTATAGCACGAGTCAGCATGGAGGATGGAGCAAAAGCAACAACAAAAGAAGAGTCAAAGAGAAACAGAACAGACTTTGGGGAAAAGTGTGTTCAGCTTAGCAAACAGGCAGTACGGAGGATCGTCCTGTGATGCTGAGAACCACAGAAGAAGACACTTCAAGAGGAGAGGATACAGAGAGAGATAGAGAACGAGAGGGGAACGTAGGTGGCATTGATTGGGTAATGTCAGCAGGACAACAGCAAGACAAGTGAGAAAGGGAACATGATATATAATAAACCGTTCCTCCCAAACTCAGAATAATAAAACAAAAAAGGATAATTGTTTCACATGAAACATTTAATTACCAAAACTTAGCTTCCTGTAAAGACAGATGTTTATTTTGAATGAACAGCACATGCGCCATTTAGAAGCCCGATTGTGCTTTGTGGGCTTTTCCCTTTTCCTGTAGTGTGTTATAATAAGTTGTAGTGCATGTAAATGGTCTGCAAAGGCTAACATCCCTCTGTTGAGTTTCTTTGGACTCCATTGTTTACTAGAGTTTATTTTCGATTCAAGCCCCTTTCGTAGCAAAAGCATTTGTAAATGAATTATAAGTAATGGTTTCCATAATAATGTGTTGTAAAGTTATTGACAAATCTTTAGCACACGTTGCTTCAAGCTTTCAAGTGAAATGCTCTGCCTTAAAGGTCACCTATCGTGCTATTTTTAGGCAATAGCATAGGTTTCAGATGTATACAAATATATAAAAACATGTCTTTGAAGTGTTTTGCTCAAAATACCAAACAGATCACCCATTCTAGCTATTTCACTTCCTGTTTCTAAAGTGCTGATTCGGGGGAATAAAGCTTTAAAAAAAAAAAAAATGGATAAACAATAAAAAGGAGGGGTCTGAGCTCATGCGGGACCCGGCAGCTACTGTCTAAACTAAATGCTGCCGTGATGAAACGCCATATCATGGATTATCAAGGATTAACAGTCTGGAGCTCAAAGGCTTTCTCTCTTGCCGGTTATACCACGAGGTGAGTTCCTTTTTACTTCCTGCTTCTTCACACACATGCTCTCCAGCACAGGTTAGCTCTGAGTGTTAGCGATGCTAATATAAACACCGACCATATTACGTCCAAAACAGTCGGGCATTGTTTCTGATAGCAACGTTTCTGATTGGACCGTGGGTCCACATTTCAGATATTACGTCATATCGGACGCAAATCTGGATCAGCTCCGTTGTTCCCCGTTTTTAGAGATTTGGGTACGGAGGAAAAGAGAGGGGGTTTTATTTTCTGACGCTGCGTGAGTTCCCTGACACACCGGGGACACATAGTTATGTATTAAAGACATCAAACAGTGCATTTTGCATGATAGGTCCCCTTTAAAGAGTCCTCCTGCTGATGTTCAGGTGTATATCAGGATGTAGTGTCTCTACTTTAAAGAGTCCTCTCCTGCTGATGTTCAGGTGTATATCAGTATGTAGTGTCTCTACTTTAAAGAGTCCTCTCCTGCTGATGTTCAGGTGTATATCAGTATGTAGTGTCTCTACTTTAAAGAGTCCTCTCCTGCTGATGTTCAGGTGCATATCAGTGTGGAGTGTCTCTACTTTAAAGAGTCCTCTCCTGCTGATGTTCAGGTGTATATCAGTATGTAGTGTCTCTACTTTAAAGAGTCCTCTCCTGCTGATGTTCAGGTGTATATCAGTATGTAGTGTCTCTACTTTAAAGAGTCCTCTCCTGCTGATGTTCAGGTGTATATCAGTATGTAGTGTCTCTACTTTAAAGAGTCCTCTCCTGCTGATGTTCAGGTGTATATCAGTATGTAGTGTCTCTACTTTAAAGAGTCCTCTCCTGCTGATGTTCAGGTGTATATCAGTATGTAGTGTCTCTACTTTAAAGAGTCCTTCTGCTGATGTTCAGGTGTATATCAGTATGTAGTGTCTCTACTTTAAAGAGTCCTTTCCTGCTGATGTTCAGGTGTATATCAGTGTGTAGTGTCTCTACTTTAAAGAGTCCTCTCCTGCTGATGTTCAGGTGTATATCAGTATGTAGTGTCTCTACTTTAAAGAGTCCTCTCCTGCTGATGTTCAGGTGTATATCAGTATGTAGTGTCTCTACTTTAAAGAGTCCTTCTGCTGATGTTCAGGTGTATATCAGTATGTAGTGTCTCTACTTTAAAGAGTCCTTTCCTGCTGATGTTCAGGTGTATATCAGTGTGTAGTGTCTCTACTTTAAAGAGTCCTCTCCTGCTGACATGCCTTACCCTAACCCTAACCAACTCTTCACCCTAAAAGTAATGATCCCCCTCATGGGGACCTCCAATTTGTCCCCATAAGGGAAGCCAGTCCCCACACGTGACTATGTAAACAGATGTAGGTCCCCACAAGTATAGTAATGCTAGACCACACACACACACACACACACACACACACACACACACACACACACACACACACACACACACACACACACACACACACACACACACACACACACATACACACACACACACACACAGGAAAAAGACAGCGATGAGTGTTTTCCTTTCATTCCAAACTACATCTCTGAACTGTTGTGTTGATGGTGATTGCAGGAATAGGGATTACAATAAACGTATACTTGTCCTTCAATCATCATTCAAGCTTTTCTTAATCCGCATATTCAAAGCTACATGTATTTATTTTTTACTCAATCCATGTCAAAGAACAACGTGCGTAGGAAGAAGGTAACAACGTTAAGTGCCATCGAAGAACAGGAATGCATAATTACTCTGACTTCACCAGCAATCAGTGTGTTGGAGTGTGCATTACTCATTTGGAATACTTTCATTTTTAAATGGAACTCAAAAGAATAAAAGACACCCATTTTCTGAAGAATAATGAAGTGGGCTTTCTTCGGCTGATAGACAGACCTTTGATGCAAATTACAAAGTGGTACAGTTCTAGTTAACCAGCTCCACTTTTAAGGCATGTGTCTGAAAAAGCTTGGTTGGAAATGGATGTTAGCTATTTGGGACTTAACCCCATGTTTGCTGCGTTGTTAGCGTTTGGGTTTTCAAATCTACCCCTGACTATAATCACATGAATATGATCCTATAAAGCAATGTGTGTGTCTGCTTTGAAATGTATCACACACATATTGTTTAGGCACTGCTTGAAATTGCTATTCCTCCTATTTCCTTCCTGCCTTTTGATCCACTTTATCAGAATCAGAATCCCTTTATTCGTCCCACAGAGGGGAAACGTACGTTGTTGCAGCAGAAAAGAGCCAAAGACAGCTTAAAGGTGGGGTAGGTAATTCACTTCAGAAACACTTGTTATATTCCATGGAATGCTCTTAACATCGCGATAGCAATGAATACCGTACTTTTCGGACTATAAAGTCCTGCATATAAGCCGCAGCAGCTAAATTGTCCGTCTGTCTTGCTCTCGTTCTGTCTCTCGGTTTCACTTTTACTTTGGCGTGCTACCTGTCTCACTCTTTTCTGGCCTCCAGCTTCTCCTGCTGGAGCCCGCCCCTTAAAGGTGGCGGGCGCGGACCGGTCCTAGAGCCCATAGAGTTAAAGGTGGTTAATTTTACCTGTAAAATCCATAGATTTAGGAGGTTCCCTAGTGGCCGTTAGCTGTACAAAAAAAATGGGGAAAAAAGTCGCGGCTTATAGTCCGAAAAGTACGGTACTTTAAATGCTTTGACAATAAATATATACCAAAATGTCCTCCGTGGAAGCCGTGGCGCTGTAAAAAGCACGACCAATCATCTGAGCCGGCTAAAGTAACTGGATGGCCTACCTGCCTGTCAGACTTCCATCGGGGTACAAACTTATCTCGTGCCCTCATTGGTCATGTGTGCGTTCGTGTGTGTTGGGGGAGGGGCTCTGTAAGGAAGTCTGAAGGAAGGGGCAGATTTTCTCCGGTTGTGTATTTCCAAATTCTAGCGCATTCGAGCTGGTTTCTCCATTCTTACCTACTGTACCTTTAATGTTACGTAGAAGCATACATACAAAAGTATTAAGTAAAACAAAAGTTATAATATAATTACATTTTATTTTTTTAAAGTTAAACAATTTACAAAATACACATCCTTAATTATCCTTATTAAAGAGGTCCAATAATAATTGTTGGGGTTTTTCCCTTTCCTGTATGTGTTATATAGGTTTGTGTGCATGTCTTCAAAGGCTAACATCCTTCTCTCCCACACACTCCCCCTCACTGCCTGAAACGCCTCCATTACACTTTTAGTTTACTTCCGTAACATAGTGAAATCACTAGGTGACACTCGTTCTTCTATTGGCTAGCGCACAAACTGTTTGTGATTGGCTAAGGGGTGGGACTTTTCTAAGGGGTTGACATCTTTATTTGACATGCTATAAGGTGTGTGAAAACTGAAGGACAATGAGAACTTTCTTGTGTTGTCACAGTTATTCTCTCTCATGACTTCTTCTATTGTAGCGTTTCTATTGGATTCAAAAGTCAACAGAACATTTGAGACAAAAGGAAAGCAGATCATCAGATATCCGATTTGTAGCCGGCGGATTCAAGAGTTTATGTGAGAAGCTAAAACAAAAGCACTCGTAATGAAAACACTTTGCTGCTGCTTTTATGTTATGTTTTCCCTTTATCTATTTTTAATATCAAGTGCTGTTTCGCCCACAGCGGCCTTCTGTTCGCTGGAAACGAGGTCTGCAGGAAACGCTGGCTTCTGTGATTACTCAGAATATAAATAACACACCTTGTCAAGGTTTTTGAAAAGTGGTTATCATCACTTCCTTATTATTATTTATTTTTTTAACACAGTGAGATCAATAAGCACCGAGAAATGTCAGGATCAGTATTTATTCATGACAAATTATTTAACGTGTTAAAGGTGGGGTAGGTAATTCACTTCAGAAACACTTTTTGTTATATTCCATGGAATGCTCTTACATCTTAAAATGGAGAAACATTTCCAGAGTCCATGTGCATGTGTTATACATTTATATCAAATGTGCCATATGGGCATTAGCAAAAAACTGGTCAGAAATCAGTGCAGACAAATGAAGCTTAGCGCAAGTTCAATGAGGAAGACCCATTTTTTTTATTTATCCAGGAATGTCCCATTGAGATACAAGATCTCTTCTTCCAGGGAGTCCTGACCAACACGGCACACAACAAGTTTCAACATAAAACAAGAACAAAAAAAAAACCTTTCAATCTGCTCTTCCCTCTCTGTCAGTTGTTTAGTTTTAGTTTAGTTTATTTATTTATAGTGTCGTGGACAGTCCCCATCGATGAACTGTCACAAAAACAGTAAATGGTGCAGCTTTAGCCGACATGGCTAATTTCCAGCTGTTGTCCCCGGATACCAGATGGTAATAGACACCCTTAACATTACAATATATCAACAGCATCAGTTATAAGAAAATATATAAAGTAAAATAAAAAGGAGGAAAGACAAGTAGATACCGGTGTGAGGATAAAAGAGAACAATATTGTCATTTCAGGTGTCAACGCACAACCCACCTCCACCCCTTCGCCTCCTGTCTCCTAATTCAGGGCCAAGCTAATCCTTCTTCCTTCAGACCGGACCGAACCACTTATCACCACCACCAGTGTCTAGAGGGGGTTCATCGGAGCGGTTTTCCCCTCCCGAATGATCATCTTACAAACCGGGGCCTAATCTCCAAACATCAGTTAATTCATTGTTGTAATCTGTCAATCATCGTTTTCTTATACACGTGTCCCGGTAATAAACGTGTATTTCATACATCACGTCTCTCCTGATTGAAAGGTCATATCGATCATTCTGGAACATGTGAGACGGGTTTGTATTTATTTGCTTGGCTGAGTCTTGAGAGCTGGAGATTTTCCCTGCATGCATTCATAACGGGCATGTTAGGAGATGTATTCAAACTCTGGAGGTGGGTGTCAACATTTCACCGCCTGCAGATATTTCAAGCCTGGAAAGCTCCACGTAACGAATGAAGCAGGGGCCAACTCAGAGTCGAGATAAGGTGATATTCATTGCTACCTTCAAAATGAAAAAGGGAAATCGTGTTGTGGCCACAAGTGAAGTTCATATTAGCTGCTTTCTCAAGTGTTCTTCATTCATAGAAACACCTCAGGAAGTAAAGTGCAACAAAGACCGTTTGTTTACACCAGGGCTGCCCGGGGGCCATTTTGAATCGGCCCTCAGCAAATTCAAAAAGTATGTTGGAGTATGGTCTTCAGATGAAAACAGTTTCTATCAAATCTAAGTTGATAAGAAAAAAGCCCAATAACTTATTTTCATAACACGCTTGAAATAAACCCTTCATGTTTCCTCTTATGATACCAGTCTGAAGCTTCTGCTTTAAGGAATGAGCTGCTAACGAAATCAATGAAACCCTCCGGTGAGCTTTGATGTATGGGCTGTTGTTTTTCTGAAAGCATATTCAAGTATTAAGCATCATTTCCCTACGTTTGATGCATTTTGCTAACCTATGAGGCGATACACCTCACCTCTAGTGGGTGGCCCAGCCCTTCGTATATTTTTCTGTCTGTGAACTAAGTTTCACCGACACATGCTACCTGATGAGGCACCACAACTCCATTAGCTAACTATCCATGGCAGATTAAACATGAGAAACAAGACACTGAGCGTGGTAATAAGAAGACCGCAGTGTGAACATGTCTGTGTGTATTAAATATTCATTAGTGGTTTGCTTCATGACCTTTCCCTACATTGTTTTCTAACCTGTAACACTAGAAGGCTCTGAAACCTAAGACATGTTCAGCCAACCTTGTAAATGTATGTTGATCGTGTTCACATTGTTTTACATTGGCACACGGTCAGAATGAAAACATAGAGAAGATTAGTTTCTCACAATATGTAACCCAAAATGTATCTACATATTAAATTGCAAATCGCTGTACATTTCAATGTCGTCTTGTGATTTTTACAGACAAAGATAATAAATAATACATAAAACACAAAGGGAAACACAATGGGATGATGACCTTGCACCAAAGTCTCCTTACTAACACTAATACAAGTATAAACAATAAAACTGCCTTGAAAAATATCATCTTTCAATCCGATAGACCTTGAGAAGGCTTGTTTTGAGTTATTTGATGATAATTTGTAAACAACTGAAAATGTACACAAAAAATAAATGCTATGCAGAAAAATATGTTTTTTCAATTATCAAAATCTGACCTTTTTTTTTTGTAAAAACCCAATTCCTTTTTTAAAAGAATGAGTCCTTTTAAATCTACTTTTACGGTACATCCACTACGGTGTGTGTGTGTGTGTGTGTGTGTGTGTGTGTGTGTGTGTGTGTGTGTGTGTGTGTGTGTGTGTGTGTGTGTGTGTGTGTGTGTGTGTGTGTGTGTGTGTGTGTGTGTGTGTGTGTGTGTGCGTGCGTGCGTGTGTGTGTGTGTGTGTTGCTGAGGAATGTGCTACGTCTGCACTAACACACTGAATAACAGTCAGGATCACTGCGTGGAGTCGTAACGTGTACGAGACATGTTCCTTGTTAACACGGTGCTGTCAGATGACATCAAGTGACAAAGTGACAAGTGCAAAGGACTAATACAAGACCTCACACGACATTTAGAGGCACACCGAGACTCTCATGTGAAAGAGGAAGGCATTTACTGCCAATCATGGAGTTCTTTAAAGAGACACGTTAAGGGAACAGCAGAAGAAGACAGACAGGAAATCAACACTGAAGGGAACAATAGAAGAAGACACATATAGCAAAAGTAGATAAGAAGTAATCACTAAAGGGAACAGCAGGAGAAGACTGAAAGGAAGCATGTACTTAAGGGAACGACAGAAGAAACAGGAAGTAAACAGACAGGTACAAATAATTGGGAACAACAAAAAACAGACAGACTTGAAAATAAAAAAATCTTGGGGTTTGAGATTTAAAAACAAATTAAATCGACCTCTGTATGAAACTTAGAGGTGACATCTTCACTTTCTAGCATGCTTTTATATTAAACACTACAAGCAGAAGCCATACAAATATGTACCATTGAGTAAATTGAGTTGCATTGTGGGTAATGTAGTCACAAGGTTTTGACATGAAGGAGCAAGAAAGGTTACGTTAAGGGTTATGGATGGCGATGCTGAATTTAGTGATAGTTCATGATACAAATATTTTAAATGATTACAGAAAGATGTATTTTAAAATCAGCTTGGCTCTCCGACTTTCTCCAAGTGTAGTATGGCAGTAACTGAGAAAATATGTGAGAGAATGAGGCAAGAAAAGGCAGATATTTGCAGAGTCTTGGTTAGAAGAGAATAAGGACACGAGGACATGTCAGTCTGTGGAATACAGCAGCTCTCAGTCCGTATCAAACCTTTAAACAAGAGGCTGCCACAATATGTTTAGAAGGACACTTCAAGAGAATTGACGAAGAACCTCCTCTCGTATTTTTTTAATTTAAACAAGTCCCACTGCGACGTTACCCTGGTCAGGCCAATCAGCCCAACTCTGCGTCAGACAACTCACAGAGATGCTAAATCTGTTACGCACACGCACACGCACGCACACACACACACACACACACACACACACACACACACACACACACACACACACACACACACACACACACACACGCTAAGGCTAGTGTCTTCCTCTCATTTTAATATTGATGGAAGCAGAAACACTTTGTGCGAGTTAAAGTGCACATGTTGCAAAAGCATAACATCCTACAACTAATTGGTTCTCTGTGGGCCTCCCCTGACAGGCCCAAACATTAGGGTTACACAGAGAGAGAGAGAGAGAGAGAGAGAGAGAGAGAGAGAGAGAGAGAGAGAGAGAAAGTAAGAGATAACACGAAAGGAGACGAGGAAGCATTGTCTGACAGATAACGCCAAAGGAGGGTCACTGGAGTCAAAGATAAACAGAGAGTGACAGAGAAAAGCTAATGAATGCAAATTATAGATGATTGTATTATTTGTACGTTCTTATTTCACGGCTACATACTAAATAACTAACTAACTCAAGTGTCCTTACTGGCGGCCTTTCATCTTTTTGGGCTACTATAAGCTATTATTTCTCACATAGCCCTCATCAGACCATCTGGACTTGTAGAAATTGAAGGAGTTTTCCCCGTGGAGTCAAAGGAAAACAATTGTAGTTTTCATACCAGAATAAAGACTATCTACGACTGTGAAGGTATTTTAATAAGATATCAAAACAGGTATCAGGGTTACAAATAATAAAAAGAATTGTACGTGATGCATACCAAGGAGTTCACCCCCTTCAGAAATGAAAAAACACAAAACCACATGCACACACTTCCTCTCCATCTGTACATGGGCCGCCTGAGTCCGTGCACTTTGTGTCCAGATGGAGGGAACCCAAAGCGTGTTCGACACACTGCGATGCTCTGTGCAGACATACCGTGTTCTCAAGATGTTACAGCTTTGACTCCAGCTTTTGGCATGTCATCCAACTTATATATTGAACCTTCCCAATCCCCCCTTTCTCTTTGTTCCCCCGCTATGTTCCCTTTTTATGTTCCCATCTCTCTTTCATTTCAATGAGCTTCACTGGCACCAGACGCGTCTTTTACTGTCAGAGCCTCTTGTCTCACATTGCCTCTCCAACCCCCTGTGTGTGTGTGTGTGTGTGTGTGTGTGTGTGTGTGTGTGTGTGTGTGTGTGTGTGTGTGTGTGTGTGTGTGTGTGTGTGTGTGTGTGTGTGTGTGTGTGTGTGTGTGTGTGTGTGTGTGTGTGTGTGTGTGTGTGTGTGTGTGTGTGTGTGTGTGTGTGTGTGTGTCTGTTAATCCCACTAGTAATGGTGTGTATTGGGAGAGGTTTCAAACATGACCACTGGGGCTGGTTCTTTGGCCGAGTAATAGCCATGAAAAAGGAGGATTTGACGCCATGTGTCCAACAGCTTTTCAGAGCCTTCTGGGGGAAAAGCTGACTTCTCATGAGACACTTAAAATCGTATGTGATTAAAACATCAAAGAGAGGAGAAAGGACAAGATATAACTATCAAAGATCTGTCATTTAGGAAAATACACCTCATTGATTGTATATTTTCGCAGTAGGGCTTCCGCTATATCAGCTATATGTTTCTGGTTCACTTTCACAAGGCAAGTTTATTTATATAGCACCTTTCAGCACCAGGCAATTCAAGGTGCTTTACAAAAATGAAAGACATTCAGACAAAGGCATTTAAAAACAGTAAAAGATAATAAAAGAAACATTAAAACAAAAACAAAAAATGAAAGACATTAAGAAAATGGCATTTAAAATCAGTCATTAAAAGATAAAAGTTACAGTGCAGTCTAAGATATGAATAGTTCAATTCTTTCGGTTCTTGATTTTTAATTTATTCACAGAACCTCCTTTTGGAAATCCGAACATTTCCGTCCCGATTGTTAATTTAGACTGATTGTTTTCACCATGTTATGCTCGCATGACATCCACAATCGGACCCTCGGGAGGGTGTACTAGCCCCCTGCCCTGCTTTGCGTTCCATGACAAAGTCTTTAAGTGTTACCTGAACACCCCGTGTTACCAAAACACTATGTTTGTGATACTTGTTCCTCAGTACAAATCACCCAAAAACTGATCGTAAACCCTGGCTACGACGGATATCCCAAATATCTTAATTTCGAGCAGTCCCTCTCATAAATGTCATGGAGAAATTAATTACGTTTACATTTAAAACATTAAAAGAAAAAATACATGGATAAAAGTTACAGTGCATTCTAAGATATGAATAGTTCAATTTCACAGGCCTCAATCAAATACATTCTTCTGCAATTGAGGTCCTGTGTTTAAATAAATATCAATATGAATCACCCTACACACACACTGTTCTTTATTATGACTCGATGCATAATCCTGCTTTAGTAAATATGTGTGTGTATATTCATCCAAGGATTAAAATAATCCCCAACAAAGAAAAAAAAGGAATTTCTGAAAGCCATGCTTTGCCAGGCCATGTCTTTATTAATTAGTTTCAAACATACAAAACATTAGTAATTTGCATCTTAAAAAATGGCTTTTAATGGGCAGAGTATGAAGGTTGAAACAGACTTTGTTGGTTCCATTTCAATCATGATGCAACACAAACAAAAAACGTATTGAAGTCTGTTCTGACTTTTGGCGATTCTCACAGTGACAGTCACAGATGGCTACAAAGTGAAATTGCAGTGGAGCAGACAAGAAGGCAACCTTAGGCGACCAAACCTGGCAACCCACATTGAGATTGCAGAGGACGTGTGTAGCTGTTCCTCTTAGAAACCACAAGCCAAGTTGGAAGTTTGGGTTATTGCGTGTTGTTCTGGGGAGTTTCAGTCTCTGAAAGTTTCTCAGTGTTCATCGACGTTATTAAACAGACTGCATGGTAGGTGTTGGTCAATATTGACAGCATGTAGGTGGGTTGTGTATTCATTGTTGTGAGGTCCATACCTTTAGGGTGTATTCGTATTCCTTGTTCTCAAAAGCCTGAAGTAAGGCTCAATACTGAGTGTAGGTAAGGGAACAACAAGGAAGCGTTCAGTGTGATGGCGCTGGGTATATTTGGCATTTGTAGACGTATCATCGGATTGTACTCATAAAAGGCCCCTCAACGCTCACTGTTGGACACGGAAAGTTAACTTGCTCGACAAAGCGTACACATGATAAAGGTGAGTTAACCTCTAACCGCCCACTGCTCTGCCTGCAGGGTACAAGCAGTTTGAAAACTTTCACACACGCAAGTTCTATGAATAAACAGGAACACGAACCTGTAAATAGATATTGATGAACAAGACAACTTTCGAAAACTGACCTTCAGTAAGAATAAGTACGTGATTCCTCACTTCGTTTAAAACATGACATGTTAGACGCTTTTATCCAAAGCGACTTACATACTCAGTACTGTGGGCAATCCCCAGCCGTTTGGGGTGAAGTGTCTTCAGGGACACAACGACATGCTGACTGCAGTGGGACTCAAACTTGCTATCCTCTGATTCAAAGATCAGCGCACTAATCCACTGAGCCACACGCCTCCTGTGTCTTATGATAATAATTCAAGAAGTCTGAAATGGAGGTGTGTGGCGCAGTGGGTTGTGCGCTGGTGTTCGGATCAGGCGGTCACAGGTTCAAACCCCACTGCAGTCAGCATGTCGTTGTGTCCCTGAGAGACTTCACCCCAAACAGTATTGAGTATGGCAGTCGCTTTGGATAAAAGCGTCTAACATGTATCATGTAATGAGGAATTACGTGTGGGATGATATTACAATCTCAATTATCATCCTTTTCTTAGTGGATCAATCTCTTTGGGGTATATGGTATTCTAAATATACGCTGTGTACAATTCTCTTTTTACGCTCAGTAAATATGTCTCTACACTGCAAGAATGAACATGTAGGCAGCAGGTTTACTATTGTATTGATTTTAAGTACATTTATTCAAAACCACCTGCACGATTTTAAGTAGAAGTCTAGGCATTTCTTGACAGATTTGAAACTGGCAGGCCAATAATTGCCCTTGAAAGTGAGGAATAAAATCAACGTACAGAGCATTTGAATGGCAGTGAGGACTTTCCTCATGGAAATAAAGAACATTGGAGTTTGGGTTTTTAATCAATCCAAATTGAATACAAACAATCCTCACATCCATTAAGTGTAAAAGCTACTTAGTGTTTGAACGCTTCTTTCAATATGAGATGGATCAGTATTTCGTATTCAAACCTCCATGTCACGTGGTCGCAACGTTTCAGTCAGTAAAAGCAGAAAAAAGATGGATCGGATAAGACAAAGAAAGCACCTCGCTTTTTCAACTATTCAACCATAGCTGCTGAACCGGAGCGGTCCTGAAAGTCTTTGGGAATTTCTGCGTGTGTAGCTCATAACCAGGAGCGTGTAATCTGAGTGTTTGACTTATTCTCTAATGAGGTCCATGTGATGTCCTTACCTTATCTGACAAACTGTAAGCTTAAGTCTGATATTCTGGTTAAACCTTTCAGCGCTGTCCACGTCTTTACACCTAAACGTGTGATTCTGAGCCCCAGAGCCAATTAGCTGCCCCCGTGCGACATTTCACTCGTGACCCTATGGAATTGTAAGTGGTCTGAGTGTTAGAGGTATTTATGTATGAGTCACTGTGTGGAGAAATGGCATTGGTTAAAATCTGTTGTTGTGCTGTAACATGTACGCAGTCAAGATGCCAATTACTGAACGTTCGTATTTGTCTGGAAACACGTCACAAATACGCATTTCAAAGAGGCTAATTGAATGCATGTTTCTTCTGTGTGTGTGCGTGTGCGTGTGCGTGTGTGTGCGTGTGTGTGTGTGTGTGTCACATCCCCCTGGGAGGTGTGACTGATTCCTCCAGAAAATGGCACTCGTGTTGTTACGTTAATTGTCCTAATTCTCTCACTTGAACCAGATTAAATGATTGTTGACCGTATAATTATGCTCACTGGCGGAGGTTTGTCTGCGTGTGTTTCAATTAGCTAACTATGCTAAATGATTGTTAAATGAAGCAGCAAATTACTGCCTCTGCTCACAGGAATGTACTCAAATACTGATGTATATTTTCATCAGTAATAACATCTTCTAAACATTTTCTCTCTCATTTGTGTTTTAAAAATAAAAATAAAAACGATATGCAGGATAATTTATTGAACTGTTGTGTTGTCCTTAAGTCTAGCATCAGAGAAAAGTGTACCTACTAAAAAGAAATTAGATTCACTTTATTTAATATTGCAATACAATATTATACCGTATTTGCAAAGATGTGCTTCAGCCTTCATCAACAACAACTAAGATATTATGAAAACATCCGATCCAAAATGTATTTGAGTAGAAGTATAAAGTAAAATAAGATGGAAATACTCAAGTAAAGTACCAGTAACTCACAAGTGTAGTTAAGTTAAGTACTTGCGTGTTCCCAGTTACTTTACACCACTGATTATATGGAGCTGATTATGGATGATGATCAGGTTTAACAATCATAATGTCAGTTTTTCCATATATATATATTTGTTCTAACCTATGGAAATAACAACAAATATGTTGTTGTTATTGTTCCTCAAAAACTATTTTTTTACAGGAAGATGTTGGGGGCGGTAGATACATGTGTAGAGATAGTTAAGCAGGGAATTAGCACGGATGCAACGTAAAAGCAAAATAATTAATATATTTGTATTAATTCTGTCACATTATCAAACATTTAAATAGCGATTTGCATGACTTGTATATTAATCAAACTAGCGCAGGTGGACTGGATGAATATAAAGCATTTTAATTACAAATATATTGCCTTTAATTGACTTAAGTGTGCTGCTATTTGTCAGAGACAGAGCTAATAATGTGCTCGAAATCAAAATGAAAACATGGTCACAGCAAGGAGGGGTGAGTGGATGAAAAGTAGATTAGTTTAGTCAATGTATTGAACATGTCAGAAACAAAAAAATATAACAATAATATATATATATATATTCTCTTTTTTTCACTCAGATTAATAATTATAACAAAGTACCAAAAACATAATAATAACAAACAAAAAAAAAAAAATAATAATAATAATTTTCAGACAGTCTCTGTTCATGTTCAACAGGGGCAAGAAGAAGCTTAAAAAACGTTTCTGGTCCTACCCCCTCTAACATATATTTTTATTATAAAATATTAGGTCATTGTCATCAGCGACATGTTTGTCTTGGTCCTGTTCATAACCATTAATGATTTGACTCCTAAATAATACTTTCATTTTAGATAGCTACAGTTATTCCACAGACTAACACCTTTTTGATGAGATGCAATGAAGTTTGGCATTTGTTCGTACGGGTGGTTTTTTGAAAATGCAGTTTCTTTGAGATGAAGAATAAGGGAGCAAGATGTGAAAAGAGGAGATGAGAAAGAGAAGTAGAATATACCAAGCAACAGAGACAACCAAATCAGGTGAAAAGAAAGTGAAATAGAAAAGCACTAAATAAGAAGCCAATAAAAGACTCTGAGACAAAGAAAGATAGCGACAACAGGATTTACATTCAGGCGCTGTCAGCCTGTTCTTTCAGACGACTCATTAAAGCCCGTCCTGATTGTTCTAAAAATGAACCCGGCAGACAACCTCTCACATCATTAAGTCTCTGATTACATCTACAGCAACACTAGCATTTTCATTTTTGAGAAACAGAAATGATTACGGCGTCAGCTATTAAATAAGGCAGAAATCATGACATGTGCTGTCAAGTCAACAGCTATTAAAAAGGTCTGAAAAACAATGACGGTGATGCTGATTCGCTCTCTGATATATCGAGGATAGAGGAGGCGAGAAATGAGGGAGGAATGGAGAAGGAGAAGAAGTGGGAAAGAGAATCAAAGGCCTAACAAGCCAGCAAAGTGCGATAGACAATTAGCTTTCCATGAATTCCAGACATCTGCGAGAGCCTCTCACACAGCGTGAGATGGGACCAGCTAACACAGATTTCTCCGAGCCAACGCTGGGCCGCTAATTAAGCCGCAGACCGAGATCTGGAGTGCTATTCTCTCCTGCCATCTTTGTTTCTGGGAGGCTTTGGAAACAAATGTGCTCTCTGTATCTTGTTATTCCCGAGAGAGAGAGAGAGAGAGAGAGAGAGAGAGAGAGAGAGAGAGAGAGAGAGAGAGAGAGAGAGAGAGAAGCAGATTCGAGAAAACAACATTAGATGAGACTTTTCTTTCCGTACGTTCTGTCCCCGCGGATCCAAATAGAGTTGTGTTGTTATTCGTGTGTTCTTACAAGTTTCACTGCGAGAGAATCGGAGCATATGCTGAGATAATGACCCGCAGATAACAGGAGAAATATTTAATAACCTCATACTGTCTTATTTTTAAATAATTTATTTGCAAATGATGGTGGGAAATAAGTATTTGGTCAATAACAAAAGTTAATCTCAATACTTTGTTATATACCCTTTGTTGGCAATGACAGAGGTCAAACGTTTTCACACACTGTTGCGGGTATTTTGGCCCATTCCTCCATGCAGATCTCCTCTAGAGCAGTGATGTTTTGGGGCTGTCGCTGGGCAACACGGACTTTCAACTCCTTCCAAAGATTTTCTATGGGGTTGAGATCTGAAGACTGGCTAGGCCACTCCAGGACCTTGAAATGCTTCTTACGAAGCCACTCCTTCGTTGCCCGGGCGGTGTGTTTGGGATCATTGTCATGCTGAAAGACCCAGCCACGTTTCACCTTCAATGCCCTTGCTGATGGAAGGAGGTTGTCACTCAAAATCTCACGATACATGGCCCCATTCATTCTTTCCTTTACACGGATCAGTCGTCCTGGTCCCTTTGCAGAAACACAGCCCCAAAGCACGATGTTTCCACCCCCATGTTTCTCAGTAGGTGTTCTTTGGATGCAACTCAGCATTCTTTCTCCTCCAAACACGTCTAGTTGAGTTTTTACCAAAGAGTTCTATTTTGGTTTCATCTGACCATATGACATTCTCCCAATCCTCTTCTGGATCATCTAAATGCTCTCTAGCAGACTTCAGACGGGCCTGGACATGTACTGGCTTAAGCAGGGGGACACGTCTGGCACTGCAGGGTTTGAGTCCCTGGCGGCGTAGTGTGTTACTGATGGTAGCCTTTGTTACTCTGGTCCCAGCTCTCTGCAGGTCATGGACTCGGTCCCCCCGTGTGGTTCTGGATCTTTGCTCACCGGTCTTGTGATCATTTTGACCCCACGGGGTGAGATCTTGCGTGGAACCCCAGATCGAGGGAGAGTATCAGTGGTCTTGTATGTCTTCCATTTTCTAATAATTGCTCCCACAGTTGATTTCTTCACACCAAGCTGCTTACCTATTGCAGATTCAGTCTTCCCAGCCTGGTGCTGGTCTACCATTTTGTTTCTGGTGTCCTTTGACAGCTCTTTGGTCTTGGCCATAGTGGAGTTTGGAGTGTGACTGTTTGAGGTTGTGGACGGGTGTCTTTTATTCTGATAACGAGTTCAAACAGGTGCCATTAATACAGTTAACAAGTGGAGGACAGAGGAGGCTCTTAAAGAAGAAGTTACAGGTCTGTGAGAGCCAGAAATCTTGTTTGTTTGTAGGTGACCAAATACTTATTTTACCGAGGAATTTACCAATTAATTCATTAAAAATTCTACAATGTGATTTCCTGGATTCTTTCCCCCATTCTGTCTCTCATAGTTGAAGTGTACCTAGGATGGAAATTGCAGGCCTGTCTCATCGTTTTAAGTGGGAGAACTTGCACAATTGGTGGCTGACTGTAGGTATAAGGTCTGCGTACATCTTTCACAACTAATCAAGGAATGGGATTCTCCTTAAATGGAATAAGCATCTGTGTGCTCTAAACTTTCTATATTTGACCAAAGAGAAGAAGCCTTGAAGTTGAGCCCTGCAGTGAAGATAAATCCAGAAGTTTCTCTGACATCACCTTCACTAAAGTTAGTTTGGAGTTGCAACGCATCGAGGGCTGCAAGTGTTGAAGGTCAAAGTGGCTCTTCGTCTCAGTTCTATTCACATGGACATGTACACACACACACACACACACACACACACACACCACACACACTCGTGTATTTGAGTGGGTGTGAGAGCAGAATTCTGTCACAGAGGAACCAATAAATGGAAACTTTGATGGCTCAGACCACAGGAGACACACACACATCAAAGACCTGTCACTGCTTTCATTCTGTGTGTGTGTGTGTGTGTGTGTGTGTGTGTGTGTGTGTGTGTGTGTGTGTGTGTGTGTGTGTGTGTGTGTGTGTGTGTGTGTGTGTGTGTGTGTGTGTGTGTGTGTGTGTGTGTGTGTGTTTGTGTTAGGAGAAGCATTGATCCTGAGAGGATAGGTATGGTGGCCACAGAGTTATATCTACATTCAAAGCTAATTTAAATATTAATATCAAAAGGAAAACATATTTATTTATATGTTTTCCTTTTGAAGACAGTATTATTGACTAAGGACTACAGATTGACCAGAATATGAATGGATATCACGGTATATCAGAGATAACAGTGTGAGATCATGTAAGTGTATTACATGTAACTATGTATTAATTTATTGAGCTACTTAAATCAGGTTTTAAAATTGTTTGACTGATAGAGATCATGCAATATTATTGTTTGTTTATTGATAGTTATGAACCTGTCTGAGGACCACAGATGGAAATTAGCTATTAGCTATAATCTGGCATATTGCATCTCTTCTCTTTGCTGAGATTAATGTTTTTGTATGCATGGTCCTTCTATAAATCAAAAAAAAAAAAATTGATTAAACGTGTTATGTCTTCATTGACTTTTATTTCTTTTTATACTATTTATGTTTAACTTTTAATCATCTGGTTGTTTTATTCATTCATCAAAGTCTGTGTTGTATCATTGTCTCTTTTACTGCAAAGGAAGGGGTCTAACACATGTAGCCTCATAAAACAGCAATAAATACTTTCAAAGGAAACTTTCGTACAAAATGATTAATTAATCAATAACAATAAAAAAACAAAAAACGATACAATCCCCTTTCTTCGCAAGTAATACATGGAAAAACACAACAAGCCGTGTAGGACAGAGAGTGAATACACAGACTATACAGAGATGCTGTGAGAAACCAATGTGAGTTTGATATATTCTAGTAGACCTCAACAATGGAAATATGATCTGTAGTAATGACCGTGACATGGGACCTTTACTAATACCGACAAAAGTAAATAGAAACAGGACTGAAAAAAACAACAAGAATTACATTTCAAATCAAAGCTGAATACAATAATTAGGAAGAATTATTAAACCTCAATATTTAAACAAACAAAACATACTTTGATATGACACTAAACCATATCACATTACAGGGCGGCACACCTTTGAAAACATAGTTCTAGTTTCAGGATATTCAACCATCTAAACAGGAGCACCTGCAGAGAAAGGGAACTGTGTGTGGTATCTGATTATCACGCTTCTGGAAAATAAGAAAATGTAATAAAAAGCTTTGGCTTCTGAGATGGTAGTTTAACGTACAAAGAGAGGAGTAACAAAGAAAACGAAAAAGTCATAGAGTGAACTTTGTGTGGCGGTGTGTGTGTGTGTGTGTGTGTGTGTGTGTGTGTGTGTGTGTGTGTGTGTGTGTGTGTGTGTGTGTGTGTGTGTGTGTGTGTGTGTGTGTGTGTGTGTGTGTGTGTGTGTGTGTGTGTGTGTGCGCGTGTGTGTGTGTGCGGTCGATAACACATGACCTGACACAAAGGCCTATCCCTCTGTGACCAAAGAAGACAGGTGGAGGAGGAAGAGGAGAGAAGACGGTGAGGGGCAGAAATGTTAGAATGGAGGAGAGACCAAAGGAGGACGAGGAAGACGAAGAAGAGGAAGAGGAGAGTGGAGTGGGGGTTGTGAGAGCAATTTTGGTAACAAATGATCTGCCATAGAGAGCATAAACCTGTAGCAGGAGGAGGGGGACTCTGGACAGAAGCTATTATCACTTCAAAGCCTCGCTGGGGAGTTGGAAAGTTCTCCTCCACTTCTGTAAGGTGGACCGCTTTTTCTTCTACAAGCAGTCTGCGGGGGGGCAGGGGGGGGGGGTTCCAAGTAGTGCAGACTTCTCTACTGCTGCTGACTTACAGAAAGGATTGGGAGGAATGGATTACTTGTTACCTGGGTTGGGGTAGGTTCTGTTAAAATAACTAGTTGCATTAGTTACACAGATGGGAAGTGGAGTACAAATACTTCGTTACTGTACTTAAGTACATTTTTCTGGTATCAGTACTTTACTCCACTACTTACAACGACGGTCTGAGGACAGAGGGTCTAAGGACAGAGGGTCTAAGGACAGAGGGTCTAAGGACAGAGGGTGTCGTTTTTCTCATACTGATATTCTGAACCATCTGTGTTGTTGTATTTGCTGTAAAGTGTCTCTACTGTAGGCTATTTTTATTTTATGTACAGCACTTTGGCTCGAACACACATCGTTTATAAATGTGCTATATAAATAAAACTTGATTTGATTTTGATTTGATCCTATTTTTCCACCATATGGATCTTTTATAGTTAAATCCCTTAAGAGATTGTTGTTCAATTGTTTTCCCAGAGTACTTAGCAAAGTGATCAAAGACTATAAACAGATTCATAAAAGTGATGATATAATGTTCAGTCTGGAAGTGCATACTTATCGTGGTACTGCTAAATTGATTTTAACACAATATGTACCCTACTATCCATGTCGTCCAAAATAATGCCAGCACGGTGTCAAATGTTATCGTTACAGGCCTTTACTCATGGGTGTTCTTCAGACATGTCATACTAGGAAACGCAAAGGTGTTAAGTTAAGATTCAATGGAGAGTTTCAGTTTGAATATAATTGTATTGTTTTTCAACTACGAGACAAATAGACTGCTGTAAAAATAACTTCATTTTAACGTCACACAACAAAAAGCACATAATGCAGAAGTTGCACAACTCCAAACACAATCGAACGTTCACACACACACACACACACACACACACACACACACACACACACACACACACACACACACACACACATACACACCCTTACAAATAGACAAAACACACTGCACAACACTGAAGTCACACAGCTTGAAAGGGGAAATTGAAAAGTACCGCACTGTCTCTGCCAACTCTTCACACGCTGTGAAAAGATTACAGTTAATTAAAGTCAACCACGGCCTCCTCTCCGATTTACATGTCTCGATGGACAAAATGAAAGTGTCTTGACAGGTGAAATAAAACTGAAATACAACGCAGTGCACAGCAGAGAGCCAATCAGGTGAAGAGGAAACACCTTGCTGTTGCCATGCATGTTCCTTTGTGTTATAAGTAAAGCTGCTCTTGGATCAGTTTCAAGTTTATAAGACGGTGACTCGCAAAGTACAGAAAGCCTTGTAGAACTTTGTTGGCCAGAAAACCAAGTTCATTTTGTCTCTCACCCTGGGACCAGACTCATTAAAAGTTTAAATTCTGCGATCCGTGGTACGGGTCACTTTTATCACTGAAAACACAAGCTGAGCAGTTTTAATCTCGACCTATGACCCCGACTCATCATTAAAAACATGCAGCTCTCCTTGTCGAACAATAATCTGAACTCAGGAGTTATTAAACATGAAATTATATAAACATGCACTCATGGGTCTAAATATGAGAAGCATGGTGGGCCGGTTGCATCGTCTATGCTATTAGACTCCTCTTATGTGGAAGTGTGTGTTTTGGAGGCACACATCTTCGCAAAATTTAAGAGCAGGCATAATACTTTCTTTTGTAGTAAAGCTTATAGTTAGAGCTCTCTCAGGCTTAACCTTAAACTAGTCCCTAGTTATGCTGCTATAGGGTTAAGCCACTGTCCCGAAGTTGACACCAGATGGACACACGAATATGGAATTGTGAATTTCGCACGAAGATGGCCCCGAACTTGGTCAACAGCCAAGCAACAGCCGAAGCAAGCACGATGCCTACAGAAGGCCACACGATGGCACCCGAACCACACACGGAAATATGGTCGTAGACTTTACTGATGTATCCGGACTCAACGTAAGAGCGTGTGCCTCTTCGGGGCGTGCTAGCATTTAAACATACACTTTATTCTTTACTTTCTCCGTGTTTATATGTAGATTAGAAGATATTACTTATCTCCGTCATGTTGTTTCTATAGCAACAACAACTTCCTGTCAACAGCATAACTCGCCTTCAAAATAAAAGCATCTAAATAAAACAGGAAGTTACATTTACAACTGCAACGAAAGTAACAAAAACAACGTAATATCCTTTTCGGCCTCACAGAACACAAATTGGGTTATTTACATAATATGTTTACATGATTTTGTTGTGCAATAAATGCGATCTCGATGTCATCGTACTATAATACGATGGCTATACGACGGCATTGCCAGGGCTTCACGTAGTCATGTTGCCTTCCTAAGACAATCGGGCAGCTTCTTGACACGATTTGACAAGATGCCCTCACGGGTGCCTTACGAAGGGCAACAGGGGCACACGAATTCAACACGAAAATGAACCTTCGCAAGGTCCTTTTTTTGCATGCCAAAGATTTTGCCACCGCTCACGAAGTTGCTGCCGGAGCCTGAGAAACTCCACCGGCGGTCATACGATGGCTTAAGAAGCCCTCACGAATGGCCCGATGTTGTTACGATCAGAGCCGAAAGGGGGCTTTAAGACTCGCCCTTTGATAAAGCTTATAGTTAGGGTTCACTCAGGCTTACGTGAGCCCAGCTTCTAGTTTTGCTAACAGCTGGCTAAGGCTTACCTTAAACCAGCGCTTAGTTATGCTGCTACAGCCTTAAGACTTTCCTCTGTTATAAAGCTTATAATTAGGGCTGGCTCAGATTTACCTTGAACCAACTAGATATCATGCTATATGCTTAAGATGTTCCTTATTTGAGAAAGCTTAAAGTTAGCGCTGGCTCAGACTTGAAAACAGCCCCGAGTTACTATACAGCAGGGGTGTCCAAACTACGGCCCGGGGGCCAAATGTGCCCGCGGGCCATTTTGAATCGGCCCTTAGCAAATTCAAAAAGTATAATGAAATATGGTCCAGAAGTGAAACGTCTGCTATTGTACTTCTTACATATATATGTTCAAATATATAACACAGTATTCATGTGTTAATAAGCTGCATTTTCAAATAGATTCAGTCAATTAAAGAAAACATTTTCTAAGAAATCTTAGTTGATAATAAAAAAAGCCCAATTATACATTTACATTAAAACCTCCCTTCATATTTCCTCTTTGTTAGAGTCACAACGTTATTATTTAGATTCATAATTTGATAAATGATTTAGTGATGGAAAATGATTTATATCGCCACTGTGAATATGTTTTGATGAAATGATTGTTAATTTTATATCGTAAATATGATCTGTTTCCTTGTACCTTCCGGTGTGCATTTAAGTGAGGTGATTGAGGACAGCCGGCGTGCTCGGAGACCTGATGAGACGGGGAGCGGAACAGTTTTTCGACCGCAAATTGCAGACCGAGATTGGTGTTGCAAATTGGACTGCACACAAAGTATAGTTTAGTTTATATAGGAAAGCATATCGCCGAAATATTGTTTAAAGATTTGTTATTTAGACTGTCCACTCCAAGTAGGGAATGAGTCCTTACCCCAAGTGAAGGAGTTCAAGTATCTCGGGGTCTTGTTTTCGAGTGAGGGAACAATGGAGCGTGAGATGGGCCGGAGAACCGGAGCAGCGGGAGCGGTACTGCAGTCGCTTTCCCGCACCGTTGTGACGAAAAGGGAGCTGAGCCAGAAGGCAAAGCTCTCTGTCTACCGGGCCATGTTCGTTCCTCCCCTCAGCTAAGGTCATGAAGGATGGGTCATGACCGAAAGAATGAGATCGCGGATACAAGCGGCCGAGATGGGTTTTCTCCGCAGGGTGGCTGGTGTCTCCCTTAGGGATAAGGTGAGAAGTTCGGTCATCAGGGAGGGACTCGGAGTTGAGCCGCTCCTCCTTCGCGTCGAAAGGAGCCAGTTGAGGTGGTTCGGGCACCTAGTTAGGATGCCACCTGGGCGCCTCCCTAGGGAGGTGTTCCAGGCACGTCCAGCTGGGAGGAGACCGAGGGGTAGACCTAGGACCAGGTGGAGGGATCATATCTCTTGGCTGGCCTGGGAGCGCCTTGGGACCCCCCAGTCAGAGCTGGTTGATGAGGGGAAAAGAAAGTTTGGGGCTCTCTGCTGGAACTGCTACCCCGCGACCCGACCACGGATAAGCGGGAGAAGATGGATGGATGGATTTGTTATTTTGAGACTATTTAAGTCAATACTTTTTTGTTAATAAATTACATTTTTTTGACTGAAAACCTTCGGCTGCTTATTGTTTTGGATTGCGTGTCGTCAACCCCGCTCTATCGTGGCAAGAGGAAAGCTTGGATGCCATTACACTCTTATTATCAGCAATCTGAGCCTATACTGTTTTAAGGAACGAGCTGCCAATAAAATAAATGAAACCATACGGAGAACTGTGTTTTTTTCCTCAATATCAACCATAATTGACCTACTGTACATTTGATTGATTACTTATGAGGCAATATAATGTACCTCTAGTGAGCGGCCCAGCCCTTCGTATATTTTTCTGTATGGCCCTCGTGAAAAAAGGTTTGGACCCCCCATACAGAAACATCTCAAAGTGTCTAGTGAGGCTGGTTCAGGCTTACCTTGAACCACTGTAAACCACCATGCAACTAATGTGTAGTTTTTTATTTCGTGCTTTATAAATAACATTTGATTGATTGATTAAATACAAAATAATCAATATAGAGAATTTGTAATACTCTATCTGAGTCCATCACTGTTTTTCTCATCCGTCTTCTTCTGAAAGTCGCCATCTTTCACCTTCTGTTCTCCGACGTATAATACACTGCGCTACATTACACCAGCAGCAATCAGCTAGTATTTTATATCTGTCTCTCGTTCTCCCTCACCCATTCTTTGTTTCCCCTCTTTATCGCTTTCCCTCCTCCGTCTCAGTCTGTCTCTCCCTCTCTCCGTCAGCAGTGGCCTCCACATACTCTGCGGAGTGGATTAATGATCTACTGGCTTTATATTGAGTGGGATGATGTTAGCGACTGTGTGTGTGTGTGTGTGTGTGTGTGTGTGTGTGTGTGTGTGTGTGTGTGTGTGTGTGTGTGTGTGTGTGTGTGTGTGTGTGTGTGTGTGTGTGTGTGGTGTGTGTGTGTGTGTGTGTGTGTGTGTCTGTGCATGTGTGTGTGTGTGTGTGTGTGTGTGTGTGTGTGTGTGTGTGTGTGTGTGTGTGTGTGTGTGTGTGTGTGTGTGTGTGTGTGTGTGTGTGTGTGTCTGTGCGTGTGCGTGCGTGTGTGTGTGTGTGTGTGTGTGTTGTCCTTGGTCTGGCATTAACAGTTCATGTGGGAGTTGATATTAGTGTGGGCTGACAACAGCTATCTGTTTCGTACACACTCTGAAGGTGTTCGGGGATTAGGTGACAAGATGGAACCTCGTTGGTGACATTTATCATCCAGATCCAATTTGAGTCATTATTTCGGTCATGCATTACTTCTTCTTGTGAGTGCTGGGTTATATTTCCTGTCCAAAAGGAATCAAGAGCATCCTAACTTCCAGTGTTTGGGTGTGTGTATCTAATTAGCACTATTAGCTTTCTTTCTCTCTCTCTCTTGTTCTATACTGTAGCACAATATCTGAAAGAAACTGTTATTGTACATCTGCACTATTTTCACAATAACTTTGACCTGCACACATACATGTAAATATATTTAACAATCCGGATTCAGATATGTATGCTATAATTTATTGTTTTAACAGCTACTTACCTGTATATCCTTTTAATTGTATCTTTAATTGTATTAATCTTGTGTGAATCTGTAGTGTACTTTCGTTCTAACTCGTGCTGCTTAAACTCCTGAATGTCCCCACATGGTTTATTAATGACCACCTTATCTTATCTTATTGAAATGACTATTTTGGATAAATGCAGAACTATTTGTCTGCTTTTGAATGATTTTAATGAAATACCCGACTGAAAGAAAAACGCTAACACACCAGGCAGAGAGATTGTAACTCACAGGGCTAACGATAATTGTTAAATTGTGTGAATGTATATCAACTTTTTCATTATTTCGCATTATAACTGTAACTAAAGGAAAGTTCTCCTAACTGTAACTTAGGAGAACTAAGGTAACTAAGCTATGACCTTATATCATTCAGTCCAGGTGACGATCATTACAAATAATTTCTAATTATCAAAACGCTTTGCTACCAAAAGTCCTGGAAAATATGCTTTCTCACTTTCTTGCACACTTGAGTCTCTAAAATTGAACAAACATGTTGAACAGTAAGCTATAGAGAGGCTTTTTGGTGCCCTATTTAATTTATTTATGGTAATACAGAGTGATGTGTTTCTGAAATAAAGTTGAATCGATAAGCCGGCTGTGTCCACACACTGACATCTCATTAAAAGATATGTGAAAATGTTTTTGGAGAGCATCATGTGTACTGTAGGCCTCTCAGCCCAAAGTAACAGAGCAAGAAATTCTATTTGAATAATTCAGCGTAAAATAATCTCTGCTGGCGTTTCTGCAAACAGTTTTAAAAAAGGCAGGTTTTATTAATAATAATAATAATAATAATAATAATAATAATAATAATAATAATAATAATAATACAAGAGTCTTGTATAGCGCTCTTTTGTCTTACATATTAAAGGTGGGGTAGGTAAGTTTCAGAAACCGGCTCGAGATACACTTATTGTTATATTCCATAGCAATGAATATCTGAAGTGCTTTTACCAAAAATCCATAAAAAAATGTCATCTGTAGAAGCCGTAATACTGTAAAAAGTACAACCTACCTGCCTGTCAGCCTTCCATCGGGGCACAAACTTATCTCGTGCCCTCATTGGTCATGTGCGCGTTCGTGTGTGTTGGAGGAGGGGCTCTGTAAGGAAGTGGCAGATTTTCTCCGGTTGTGTATTTTCAAATTCTAGCGATCTCGAGCCGGTTTCTCAAACTTACCTACCCCACCTTTAAATGTACATAAGAGGTACAGAACGTGCATTGAACACAGTCAGCGATGTTTAAGCTGCTTCCTCATCTCAACATACCTGTATCTGCAATATGATGGTGTGTGTGTGTGGTGCCTTGCAGTATGTGTGACAGCACATGCTATATATGTGTGTGCGTTCGTGGCATCTGCATATCGTTTCAGGTCATTCTATATTCATGTCTACTTCCAGTTGTACATAATTGAGCGGCAGCATGGAGCAGCGATGTTCGCAAACACAAACCTGATGAATTTTACAACACTTGGCGGGGCTCTGCTGTGTTTTACAGCGCACACACAGACACGCTCGGCTGCCCAGGGATACGCTGTCCTAGTTCTGCTTTAATTCACCTCCTCGCCTCGGCTCATTGTTACATCTCTCTGCTCGCTCCTCCTTATTTCTCTCCTGTGTGTCACCTCTCTCCGTCAAACTGTCTCTCTGTTCACTCCTGTTGTTCATGGCTCTCCTGATGACTTGTTCGGGTACAAAGTGTCTACCATGTCTGTGTGTTCAACTTCACATCAGGATTAGAAAAACGTGCAAAACATGTGCAGAGGGATAGAGATGATAATTTGAACAGTAGCTGAGGTTTAAAAAATGTTAAGAGAATGAACCCAACCGTAGAAGACACAAAGACACCATAGGCCTACTGCAGTGCAGCGATGGCGATTTTCTGTCAGACAACAGTGGCGAGCCGTGACTTTTATAGCCCTCTGACCCCCCCCTTCCCTCGAGAAAAAAAAGAAGAGATATTACGTCACAGCGTATACTTCAGCGGAATATCAAAACCGCAGCCCGGGGTGCAAAACGCATCAATGACAGCGACCCTCTACCACACAAAACACCAGTGGCGGCTGGTGGAAAATATTTTTGGTGGGGCTATTGATAGAATTTTTTTTGGTACAAATGACCCCTTAAATTAGGACTTCTGGTGATGTAATGGCGCGTTTCCAGTGCAGCGTGGAGCTCGCTTTAATGCTGCGTTCAGACCGGACGCGATGCGAATATTCGCTTTGCTCTAAACGCTCCTATCGCATCTCTCTAGTCGCTCGAGTTTCACCGCAGCTGTCAGCTGTGTTTACTCGCATCATTCAAACAAGACGCGCTGGCTCGGGAGCTACAGCTACAAAAACAACAACATGAACATATTTTACCGTGATTAAATTGTAATACACGTTTCTAAATGATGCCGACGTAACAACACACTGATACCGGTTAGTAAAACCATGAATTAATGCTTTGACAAGTCTGCAGACAGACGGCAGGCGAAAAACCTTTTAGAATGCTTGTTCCCTGAATGGAGCTTGGCTAAGCTAACGCTATATATGCTCCGACCGTACACACTCGCAACAACGGCCTACAGACATAAATAAACCAGCGACTGTATTCTCCATGACACAGACAGTCTGTGGTTTGTACTTGTTTAACTTTTGTCTAGTTTCTGAACAGATCGTATCTGTCCCCGGCTGTTTGAAGAGCAAGCATGTGAAACAAAAGATAGCATTTACCTGTTTGCATCCAGCTAGCCATGTGAGAAGCCTTGTTGATACGTTTTGTCTTTTTCACGAGCCTGCTGTGATATATACAAATCGGGTTGGTCCGGTCCAAGGTCTTTAAGTATCAATTTATCTCCCAAACTTCTCTTTTCAAAAGGATTGGAGAGTAGCTCTTGGGCGGACCGAGGCTCCGGCGACTCCACCTGCACACCATTCTCATCCAAATACTGCGTCACCTTGGTTACTCACGAGTCTAAAAAACAAATCACGTCAACGCACGTAAGCAACATGGGCGCCAACGTGAGCGCCCACGTGACCAAAATATTTGACGGCGCTGATTGGCTGAAATTATGTTTCGGCGGCACAGTTTACTATTGAGACTTTTGCCACCTGCTGGTTGCTGCTGTTTCGCTCGGGGGCTCTGCCCCGTAATGATAAACTAATGCCATGGGCAAGGCCAGGCAGGAAACAGGTGACTTATCAGTAACTTTAGACATCGTAACACAATTTTAAACGAGATTGTATTGTAGATTATACATTTTTGTGATACTAATTGTATGATATTTACCTTGTTCATTAAAAATTAAAATATAAAATATATATTTTTTTTAAATATATATTTTTTTATTTAATATTTATTTTTATTTTTTATTTTGTATCTGGCAAGAGGTGGGGCGGCGCCCCTAGCGCCCCTATGGGCCGGCTGCCACTGCAAAACACCACCATTTATATAAACACCTCTCATGACAGGGCACCCACAGCCAAGTAGTAATTACAAATGAATCGAGTCGGCACGGCAACCTGCATTGAAAATGACTTAGGACAACAATATTGGCATCCCAAGGGCTCCATCCTCCACAAAGGCCAACAGGATTTTACCATCATATGTTGCATTACTGCAGCAAATAAGATATGTGGCTAATGTATGATAATGATGTTAAAAGGGTTTTTTCAGCAGGATAATCTCCACATATTAAAGGTGGGGTAGGTACATTTGAGAAACCGGTTCGAGATCGCTAGAATTTGAAAATACACAACCGGAGAAAATCTGCCACTTCCTTATAGAGCCCCTCCTCCAACACACACGAACGCGCACATGACCAATGAGGGCACGAGGTAAGTTTTTGCCCCGATGGAAGGCTGACAGGCAGGTAGGCCATCCAATCCGATTGGTTGTACTTTTTACAGTATTACGGTTTCTACAGATGACATTTTTTTCTGGATTTTTTTGTCAAAGCACTTTAGATATTCATTGCTATCGGGATGTTAAGAGCATTCCATGGAATATAACAAAAAGTGTATCTTGAGCCGGTTTCTGAAACTTACCTACCCCACCTTTAACACAATTTATGTTTGATTTTTAGGTCAAAAGTTAATATTTGGCTTTAAAGGAACTACATCACATGACTAAAGCCAGCAGATGTTGAGCGTGATGACTTTTAGTAGTCTCATTTAGACACTTGTTAACCACATACCTTATTTATTTCATGCTTCTAACCAAAACCATATTCAAAAAACGATTGAATTTGAGACGAGGAAACTGGAAGTGCTCGTTTTCTCCTGGTCTTTAGGCTCATTCCTGCTGCTCTCTATATCCATCTACAGATAACATCCGTGAATGGAGATGAAGTCCAGCTCTCTTCTATCCGACTGAGCTGAGGTGATAAGGGATGAGCGGCACTCGAGACAAATATTCCATTAGAGACTATCGGAGACCAAACCAGACCCAAATACTAAAGCAGTCATTGATACAGGAAAGCAGCGGTGTTGATGGCAATCACACAGAGACCGGAAGGGCAGAAATCATCTAATCAATTTTTAGATTGCAGTGTTTTTATGCATGTTTTATTTCAAAGACATAAAAATAGGCGATCAAAATAATTTAAAATATACTTTATTAGTACACATAATTATTATTTAATTATTTTAAAATTATTTGTATTGAAGACACATAGAAAATACATTTGGTATATCGATAGGTTAGATTGGACAGTTCAAAGCTACTAGTGTTCAGCTTAGTCTCTACTATTGTACATCTATTGACAAGCCATACATAGATGATCTTCACTTGAAGGCGTACAATATTCAAACCACAATTATAACCAATTATATAAAACAATTATAACAGACCATGTAGCCAACATGTAAGAGAGTGTTGTACAGACTAACCGGACAAAACAAAGATAAATAATACAAATAGTACACATAATTCAATGGGAAGTTCAATTACAGTATGCCATTATTAAAAACTTAGATCTTATATTTAACACTTTATCCAAAACCTTTCCCCTCTATGACCTCTCGAGGTTCTAATAGAGGGTAACAGGTTGCAGAGAAGGCCTAGCCCGGCCCGGGAGTGTGGGACGTAGCCACAGACCCACTCCTCACCTCTAACCAATGCAGGTTCCAGTGGGGACCTCTCTCCCTGTGTGCCTCTCCACCTCTGTTTCTTACTTGCTACCCTTTTCCCTCAACCTATCCTAAGGGAGTGCATGTATGTAGACACGTTAGTTTAGCTGCTATAGGCTTGGACTGTTGGGGGGGGGCTCCTTACTCTGTTTTTCTGGCTGTTTGTACCTGTGTACTCTCATGTTCCGATTAACCCAGCTTCCCCCAAATCTCTTTTTTGTGTCCACATCTACGCCGGGATCCTGAGTCGAGGCTAATCATGTTGCTGTGGTCGTGTGTCCTGGATCCTCGATCCTGAGCACTGGATCTGAGTCCTGGACTTCGAGTCGTGGCTGAACCTGTCTCTGCGGTCCTGCCAGACTCTCACCATACTACCTCCATGATGGCTCCCACAGGATTGCTGACATCCTCGTGGATTCATCTTCTTATTATAGACACATGCATTTCCTAACATTTGGTCTACCTATGTTGCAAATGTATTATCTCTTCGATTTACACACGGCATCTATTGCACGTCTGTCCGTCCTGGGAGAGGGATCCCTCCTCTGTTGCTCTCCCTGAGGTTTCTCCCATGTTCCCTTTAAACCGTGGGTTTTCTCTGGAAGTGTTTCCTTGTACGATGTGATGGTCTGAGGACAGAGGGTCTAAGGACAGAGGGTCTTAGGACAGAGGGTCTTAGGACAGAGGGTCTAAGGACAGAGGGTCTAAGGACAGAGGGTGTCGTATTGTCACACTGATATTCTGTACACACTGTGAAGTCCACTGAGACAAATGTAACATTTGTGATATTGGGCTATATAAATAAACATTGATTGATTGATTGATTGATTGATTGATTGATTGATTGATTGATTGATTGATTATCTAGCAATCTGAGGTGTGATGGCAGAGCAGCAGAAGAGCGATGTCTCTGCTCTCACGCAGCGTCCACACTACAGCTCCAAAAATAGCTTGGAGCTGGGCGTGTCTGGAGCTTGGGGATTTTATTCAAGCAACACGACCAACAACCAATCACATGAATCTCCCGCCCCCGACATACAAAGCAAAAACCCCCGGGGATTTTATGCGAGCAATATATATATAAACTCCCCAAACAGGCGAAAACCTACCAGTTCCCCCCACTGTCTCTGCCACCTCCCTCCATGCCTGGTTCCTCCGGTTTGTGTCCCGGTAGGTGAAGAGGGTCTGGTCATACAAAACCGGGTGATTGCTACGGTGATAGTTAGTTTCTCCTCCGACTTTTTTTGAAATATAGAAATGAACGGCGGGATATCTCTCCCAGCTTAGACGCGGTTTGATTGGCTGGCGCTTCAGCTGTCAGATTTTGGGAAACGGGATTTGATTGGCTGGCGCTGGCTACTCCGGCGTCCAGGCGACCAGAAGTTGAACAATGTTCAACTTCTGGTCGCCTGGGTCGCCTGAGACGCCTCGCTCTGCTACCCACAATTCAGTTCGGCGAAAAAGCGCGGCTACGTGACGTCACCCCATTGAAAGTGAATGGGCAGCTTGGAGCTGCTTGGAGCTTTCGACGCTGTAGTGTAGACGGGCCGTCAGTCAAAGGTAAGCTGACCTGTGTTTATCTTCTAAACATGGCAGATGTATTGAAGGTCTTCAGGATTGAAAAGACGATACACACTGTTCTTCTGTCCTGCTGAGGTCGAGAAAGTGTCTGAGCCGCCGTTAAAATAGCATCACAGCTCAGGGTCTCTGAGGGTTTACTGTGTGTGTTGAGTGTGTGCGGGGGGGGGGGGGGTGTTGAGGGGGTGAGTGCATACGTGTGAGATATCAGTCACTTTCCTCCAGCATAGCAACACTGTCGTCCATAATCTGCCTTTCCCTTGTGTGTAGATACGGTGTGCCTGGATGCTCCCCTGTAAACCTCAAGCTGGATCCAACACATTGTATTGAGAATTATTCTTAGCAAAAAAACAGAATACTGTGATTCAGTTTAAATAATAATATTCTGAAAGCCTGACGGTTCACAAACAGTAGACACATGTAGTGTAGGATATCTTCCCTTTTGTAGATGTAGAAGGTGCCATATGACAACTCCACAGCGACCGTTGACATGGCGATGCATCAATTATGTCATCTTGAGATAACAAGGACCTTGTGCTCTGTATGCTGGGTGCATCTTTTGTAAAAGTCATTTCTGTATGAAATGTGCAACTCTTTGACTAGTTTGTAGCAGATGTTCCACTAACACATGTATGAGAAGCAGAAACACGTAGCACTTGAACTACATTTGAACACTTTTTGTTGTAGAGTACAGTAATTGCACAAGTTGAACAATTGCATCTAAAAGAAAATATGTAATCTCCTCATTTAAATTGTTGATTGTTTAACTTGGGAAGATGTGATAGGTCTGCACTGAACTGCATTTAACTTTTTAAATCTGAATATGAAAGTTACATTTTTCAAATAATGCTATCCAGAATCTGTGTTTTTATACAAATACTAAAATAAAAAGATACAATGGACGTCAAATTAACAGACATAGACTGCAGGAGACACTGAGACAGCCTGTTTGAAAGAGATTGTTTTTCAGTGGACTCATATTCTCCATGTTTGATGGTTGTTCAGTAAACTGGCTAGGGAACAAACAAATCCAAAACAAGGAATGAACAAGCAAGGACAAGGATGTGTTGATCTAAATGTCATATCCTTCATGATAGATCATCTTCAGCAGTGTGTGTGAAGTGGCCTCTGTCTCTCTCTGAGTATTAGCACGGTGGCTAACAGGCCGGAGAACAGCGTATAGCCAACAGCAAGCTAACAGCAACCTAACAGCAAGCTAACAGCAAGCTAACAGCAAGCTAACAGCGGCGACTGAAATGCCAAATACCAATTATTCTGTCAGTACACTCAGTGACAAGAGAGCACAACTGCACCACTGTGATCAGTTTAGGCTGAGGGGCACAGCAACTCAGGGAACACACACACACACACACACACACACACACACACACACACACACACACACACACACACACACACACACACACACCAGCCTCGAGCACAATAAGGCTCATCTCGTTTCAGCGGCTCATTGCCCTGTCAGACCAAATAAGGTGTACACACCTGTACACACAAATAAATGAGTACTGGCAAACAAAACAAAAATGTGGACGACATTTGGAGTTGGCGCTTTTTCGATCTCTCACACACGCACGCACGTACGTATGCACGCACGCACGCACACACACACACACACAGACACACACACACACAGAGAGAGAGAGAGAGAGAGAGAGAGAGAGAGAGAGAGAGAGAGAGAGAGAGAAAGAGACACATATTGAAAATACACGCCTGTTCACTGAAAACACAAATAAATGACTACTGTCACATGAACTCGCACTACAAGAAGCATTACATTTGGACGATGAGAAGAGCTGCTTTTTAGAGCTGTGAAACAAAACAAACACACACATATACACAGACACACATATACACACACACACACACACACACACACACACACACACACTGGGACATTACATTAGTGGAGAGAGATGCCGCATAGTGTACTTGTGACATAACGATTAGTCAGTCCTCCTGTACCCGCAATGCACTGGAGAAGGCAATCTCAAGTTTCAGGGGACTCTGGATTGTTTGTGTGCGTGTGTGTGTGCGCGCGTGTGTGTGTGCATGTCTGTGTGTGTGTGTGTGTGTGCATTGAAGCATGGGTAATGGCTATACATTGGCACCCTTTGAGCTAAGTAAGCGGCTCAATGTTTGCCGGTTAAGTGACGCTGCTGTGATGCCTGGACTGAGAGAAGTATGTCTGTAGGTGTTGGTGAAACATCGAGAGTGTGGGAGAATGCAAATCTGTGAAGGTATGTCCTGTAAGAGGAAGGAAGAGAGTCTCACTGTGTGATGCACAGACCTGTGAGTAATACATACCGGAAAAGGAATGATATAAAATGTAAAGCGGAGTCATCATTCCTTTCTTGTGCTGTTGGAGGAGGATGTCACTTTAACATCTGGCATCAAGAGTTTTTTTCTTACTGGATCTTACTATGACCAACATTTATTTTCACAAATCATTACAAGCAAGGAAAAGTATTCATAATTACTCTTTGTATTCAGTTTTATTCAAATGTGTAGACGTGTGGGACAGAGGAAAAATAAATAGGACGCCTATTAGAATAAACCAAGCCACACGTCAACAGCCAGTTGTAGGGAAATTCATTCTAACCTACTGTCATTGCTATGAAAACATTAAAAGTTAGTGTGCTTTCAATCCATATATGCATTAATAATAGCAGACACACATATGGACTTAAAGACAAACTCCAGTTATGAAAGTTGAACCAACTGTGCTGTGTCTCATTGACATAGATTGAAATCCTGCAAGGGGCGAACTCAAGTGGTTGCAAAAAAACGTCTTATTGTATAAAAGTCTAGGAAAAAATGTGGGCTTCACTCTTTTCCATCCCCTCCCTCTCATCCAAAAATCGCCACAGGTTAATTGTCAAACTCGAGCTTTCAAAACGGTTGTTCACGAACCAATGTGTGACATCATCGTGAATAGATAACCTTTTTATTCCGAGATGATGGTGGAACACGGGAGTTATTCCATAAACGTTGGTTGACGTTTTCAACAAATCACCTCAACGCTTTTTTCACCTTTGCTTTTCAGAAATAATTTCAATCACTAGCAATTCAGAGATCTCGACAATGAACTTGTTGGCAATGGAGCAGGGGTCGGCAACCTTTTTGATATGAAGTGCCATTTAAAAAAAAAAAAGTGGATCAGTGTGCCGACGATCGTGAACTGGGTGAAGAGCTCGACGCTCGTGAACTGTCGACAGGAGGGCGGGGGGAGCCTCGCTGCGGGGAAGCAGTGTGTTGATCTCTTTCACCTGTCAGCACAACTTACACCACGGAGGAAAGCAGCAGAAAGTCGACTGGAGTTAAAGAGCTGCGGGGCTGCGTTGCGTGCATGGCTTCCTTCTGCAGGTAACGGGGAGACGCGCTCTGGCGGCGGTCTCGTTCAGGATCCGAAAATATAATTGTAATATTTTGCACACTTATTCCACTTATTCCTAGTGTGCCACTAGTTACGGTGGCACGCGTGCCAGGGGTTGCCGACCCCTGCAACAGGGTCTTCTAGGATTATAACATGACTTCTGAGGGGGCTAGTTATTGCACACAAACCATTAGATTCCAAGTAAGAAAGCAAGTGTTGCAGACCTGACTTTGTCTGCCTTTGAATTCTCTCTTTATCCAAATCAAATAAAACGTTAGCGGTCACCCACAGCCACCCATAAGACCTGCACATTTAAAGCTCTGCAACGCTCGCAAAAAAACACCAGGCACTGAAGCAAATGGATGTCTTAACCTGTTAACAAAGTACCAAGCTAAAGTCTAATGGCTGCCTATAAATGTCACTGTGGATGTGTCTATATTCATAGAGGTAGTTATCAGCTTTTAGACATGCTTCTGCCTCACCGCAGCACTCTCTGTCTTCTCTTCCCCGGCTGTAAGTGGTCCTGATGCGTCTATATTGATACCCACCTGTTGGCGGCCATTTCAGTCACCTCTCTCTGATAAAATATGGATGCCTTCCTCGCTCTGTTTCCCCCCTCCTCTAAAAGTGTCCCTCATGCCTATTTATTGACGGTCCCAAGAGTTAGTATCTGGCTGTCCTCTCGCTCCACTGTTTCCCTGCTTTATTAACTATGTGCATCTCTGTTTGATGAAATATGAATGCATGTCCTTTCTCTTTTTGTCACTTTATTTTTACCACTTACCGGTTGTTTTAGCCAAGTGTCCCTCTGATGAAATATGAATGCATGTCCCCTCTCTTTCTCTCCGCCACTTACCGGGTGTCTCAGCTGTGAATCTCTGTAGGATGAAATATAGATGCTTGTCCACTCTTGGAGCTGTGAATTCAAATGTGTTCTATCCATTACAGGGAGAAATTATGTCTGCCTCACTAAGTACGGCGGATCATAGGTGTTGTTTTGACTCATAAAAGCATTTAAGCTACAAGTATAAATCATTGGATCCAATACATTTATGGTTCTAAGCACCCTCACTTAACTGTCTCTGAAGACTCTAAATGTAAAATGTCCTTTGTGAGCGGCCCTTACAATTTGATTAGTATGTTTGTCTGTTGTTATTCAAGGATAGGATATTATCTGTTAAAGCATGGAGGATGATCTGATTAAGGAGATACAAGTTCAACACTCAAGGCCAGAAACATCCAGCATACACTGCTGAAAAAAATGGGCTTTAAGACTTTGTTATAATATTTTCCGTCCGTTTAACAAGCCTACAACCAAGCCTAAAACCAAGCCTAAAACCAAGCCTACAACCAAGCCTAAAACCAAGCCTAAACCCAAGCCTAAAACCAAGCCTAAAACCAAGCCTAAACCCAAGTCGAAAACCAAGCCGAAAACCAAGCCTAAAACCAAGCCTAAAACTAAGCCTAAACCCAAGCCTAAACCCAAGCCTAAAACCAAGCCGAAAACCAAGCCGAAAACCAAGCCTAAAACCAAGCCTAAAAACAAGCCTAAAACCAAGCCTACAACCAAGCCTAAAACCAAGCCGAAAACCAAGCCGAAAACCAAGCCTAAAACCAAGCCTACAACCAAGCCTACAGTACAACCAAGCCTAAAACCAAGCCTAAAACCAAGCCTACAACCAGGCCTAAAACCAAGCCTACAACCAAGCCTAAAACCAAGCCTAAAACCAAGCCTAAAAACAAGCCTAAAACCAAGCCTACAACCAAGCCTAAAAACAAGCCTAAAACCAAGCCTAAAACCAAGCTGAAAACCAAGCCTAAAACCAAGCCTACAACCAAGCCTACAGTACAACCAAGCCTAAAACCAAGCCTACAACCAGGCCTAAAACCAAGCCTACAACCAAGCCTAAAAACAAGCCTAAAACCAAGCCTAAAAACAAGCCTAAAACCAACCTCAAAACAAGCTTCTCCTCCCATTTCTACAGTGAAATATTTTCGACTTGAATTGCCCAGACGGGCCACACAAAAACGACAGAGTGCTCAGCGGCAGTGGTTCAGTCTGACTCTGTATGGGATTGGACTTTGGACCGAAGAGTCGCTGGTTCACGTCCCGATCGGACCAAACAATACGGAGTGTGGACTGGTACTGGGGAGGAGCCAGTTCACCTCCTGGGCCACTGCCGAAGTGCCCTTGAGCAAGGCACCTAACCCCCAACTGCTCACTGGCACCGGCTAGACTGGCTGCCTCCGCTCTGACCTCTCAACTGCATGTGCATGTATGTGTGTGTATTTGTATATATATATGTGCATGATGTAAAAAGTGTGTGCTGTTTGTATAAACCTGTATAAAAACTTGTGTGTACGACAGAGTGGAAACTGAATTTCCTCCTCGGGGGATTAATAAAGGTCCTTCTTCTTGTATCTTCTTTTATAAAGACGCTGGGGTGAAGAGCTTTTTGTCGCATAGTCTCCATGCAACATTATGCGCTCTCTCCTTATGAAAACTATTTTAAATGTCATCGGTTTAGAAGATGGCGCTATGTAGGCACAGGCCTTCAATCGACATTAGGGAAACATTGTTAATTTAAAGGTCAGCTATTATGCAAAATCCACTTTTTGATGTATTTTCTACACAAACATGTTTCCCCTCGTGCGTGGGGAGGGGCTCCTTATTTTCATCTAAAGTAATAGACAGAGAATCAGCACTTTTGAAACAGGGCTGAAACAGAGGGGATTATGGGTAATGCTGCAATGATCTGTTTGGTGTTTGGAGCCAAACACTTCAGACATGTTTGTATATATCTGAGACCTATAAGATATTGATGAAAATCAGTATAATAGGGGACCTTTAAAGGCATCAATCAGTTCTCCTCTATTCATCAACTTGTATTTGCAAAAGCATGATCAGCCACGCCACCATGCATGGAGCCTCATAATCCTTCTCCTGGTTTAGCATGAGTCTTATTTCCTTCCACTTTCCATCGCCCCGAGCAAGCTGGGTTAGTGGAATAGCCTCAGGTCCGAGCTAGGTTTATTTAAGCTCTCCTCTCGGCTCTACTTCTGGTCGGGTCACTCTGCCCTCGCTCTGTTCATTTGTCCGGTCTGTCTCACTGGATCGATGGTTCGAAGATGCCTTAGGCGCTGATCTTTTCAAGGTCCGCTGAACTTAATCCAATCACCAAGCTCCCTTCCCACAATGTTAATGAGTGAATATGTCAATTGCCAAAGGTGCTTCAAGAAAAAAACAGGACAAAAAAGAAACGAAAAGGCAACAATTTAATAAAGATATATCAAGGTTTATTGGAGCTACTAGCTGCAGTTATTGGTTTTGACCTTGAGATAGAAGTATAGGATGTATGTTGTCATATGTGGAACAGTAATTATCCATAATTCTGTAACTGGGCTTTCTCCTGTTTGATATACATCCAGAGTTAGTTGTATGTGTTCATTTCACACTGTTAGGTACTTCAGGACAAAAGGACTGAATGTTCCTAAAGAGTTTTGAAGAGCTCCCTAACGACTCTCCACTACTTAGCGCGCTACTTTAAGCTAGCTCAAGGCTAGCTTTTGAATTTTGATGTCAAATAAAAAGGTGTTATGAATATAAAAGAGCTTACCACACTACTCTTCAGCTTCTCTGGATTTTGAGGAAGACTGGTAGAGTTTGGTCTCTCTTTTATCTTTTGTCTGGGTCCTTTTGTCCTTAGCTTCGGTTAGTTTAGCCTAGCATTGCGCTTTTGTGCTGTGTCATTAGCTGTTAGCCAAGTTAGCTTCTCGTGCCTTTTCATTTCTTCTTTGTTTATTTTCTTTGTCTTTCTTACAAACAATTGCTCTCCTATTGCAATTGTATTTGCTTTTAGGTATTGATTATTTCAAAAAATAGTAGGTTTATCTCCTGTTAGATATTAGATATGTTTTTTTTTTTAAGGAGAGCTCTTTCCAGTACCTATCTCTCTGTCCTCAACAGCAAATTGCAATCCTTTACAAACCCCAAGGCCAGATTAACCACAGTGGCCCTTCAGCAAGAGAGGGCCCTCAGTGAGAAAAAAAAAAAAGTTTTCTAAACCGTCTCTGTACTGTAGGTCTCACTACGCTCAACTATATTACTACGCAGTGGCGGTCTATAGCCGAATCAAAACCCCACCTTCACTCATGTCACACTGACATTGTGTCACGTGAGCAGCACAAATGGATGGTGCCGGTAGCAGCCGAGTGCCCAGCGAAAAGAAAGACAAATAAAGAAAAGGAAGAAAGTGGCGGCTGCATTAAAACATTTCCCAACAATACATAGCTTTCTCAAAAAGCTAAAAGTGACGAATTAGGCCAGCAACCACAAGGAACAGTGACGGAGCCTGAGGATGTTGTTGAGCTAGCGTGCAATGTTAGCATTTTGATGAACTTATCACAGACTTTGCAAAGAAAGCGGCAAGAAACACATATACTGATCACTTAGTTGAGCAACCACTTACTTTCAATACATGTTTTACTTTTGTAACTCTCGATGTTGGTGACAAATAGAACTCCTCGTGTACTTGTACAGCCAGCCAGTCATATGTTGGCATTTTAAGTGGGGTGCTGAGATTTTGAGTGATATTACCTAGGTCTTCTTGAGCCATACACTGTCTTGAGATCCATTGAATCGTTGTCTTGTGATTTTTGACTGAAAGGGCAAAAGCTAGACCTACTGTGGTTGAACTATGTAGCTGCGTCCGTGCTTTTGACAAATAGGTGTGCGATTCACATGCCAGATTGAATGAACATTTTAAATATTGGTCATGTTGGGTAGGCGTCTTGTTACGTGTTGGAACGTGGGTTGAGGGGCCCTGAGCTCTCAGTGCCCAGGGGCCCCTGGAGGTAATCCGGCCTTGACAAATCCAGTTAATTGAACGAAGATGTATCATTAAGAACATAAATGAATGCAACCTGTTAGAATGCAGATTGCACATGAAATGTATTTACAAATCATACCTCATACGTATTTGTTTTTGATGACTTGACAGTGTTGCTGTTTACTTTGAGCCTGAAAGCACCGATCTAAGATTATATTTTTAGCTGTGAGCCTTAATGTAAAAAAATGATTTAACGGGTCACATACCAGGACCCTGAGTCCTCTGTAACGCATTAGGCTTTGTATTTGACAGAAGACGGACTGATACGACGGGGATGCATACAAAAACAACTTGCTTTTTGATCATAAAAGCCCCCTTTCGGTCCATGTGAAGTGTCAGCAGTTTATTCAGAGTGGCACAACGGCATTTCTTCCCGCTCTGACCCTCTCATCCCTGTGTCATTTGTCGCTTCTCCATCTGAAAGAATGAGAAAGGTGGCGGTAACTGGTATATATTATTAAAGTGCTCTGTGATAATGGAACAAAGTAGAAAAGTGTTGCCTCTTTCATGGTGCTATATCGAGACCTTTGTCACTTAAACTCTGAAACACAAATGCACACATTCAGACACTCTAGATAAAAAAGACTCCAACAAGTGATGTACTCATGTAAGAAAGGAATTGTGGGCGATGTCTGCACACTTTCAACCACACACGCAAAAACACACACACATTTTCTGGCAGTTTTCTGCAGGAATCAGCGCGTTGAACTAATCCATTAGCCCTTGCTGCCAGGAGAGAGGTGAACTTTCCTTCAAGACCAAAAACTTTCCTCTTCTTTCTAATCATCTCTGCAAACATCCCTGCTTCTCTCTACAGCAGTGATTTAAAGGTTGGATGATGTGGGAAAGACATTGGGTCTGCAGAAATACAGATGATAGAGAAAGAGATGAGAGCTACTTGTAATAGTCTTTCCATCCTTCAGCTTCCCTGTATTAACTCAAAGAAAGAACAGCAGAACAAATCTAGACAGATATAAATAAAGGAGGTAAAGAAATGTAGAGACATAAAAAAATGAAGTGTCTCGCCCAGGGACACAACGACATGCTGACTGCAGTGGAGTTTGAACCTGTGCCCCCCTGACCCCAACACCAACGCACAACCCACTGCGTCACACTCCACACGATTGTGAGTGTGTTGTGTGCACTGTAAAAAAAAACTCGTAAAAAAACGGTCAAAGTACTCGCAGCACCGGCTGCCAAACAAAAACCCTTAAATTAAAGTAAAATACTTTAACTGAAATAAAGTGAATAAGCCATTAATTTACGGGAATTGTCCTTAAAGATTAGACAGGAAAATACTCTAATTTTACAGATGTATCTGCTCTTTTTACATTCAATAACCTTTAATAAAAATACAGCACTAAAACTTCTACAGGCAAAATCCCCCCAGACATCGGGGTACTTTTTTGCCCGGTCTTTAGCAGAAATGTTCGTCGGTAAATGAGATGGATTAGATGTGTTCATCTTGGTGAAGAGAAACTCTCGTGTGAGCTCCACACGTTCACTCTACGGTGTTGTTTACCTTCTGTGATGCGCGAGCTGATGACGTTGCGCAACATCATCACTTCATGTCAAGACGAGTTCACTTTTTTTTCCTCAACATTGTGTGGAAAAATGCGGGGATTATGCGGCCTTTTGAAAAATGTGCGGCTTTTTAAAAATCGCGTTTTTCTGGAGGGTCTACCGTTAACCGAAGCCATATACGAAATAGAACTGTTAGCGCCGGAACCTCGCAACGGCTGCGGAGCGCATTTGCGCCACATTTGGGCCTAAGATGAGGTTTGAGTCTGCGTGATCTGTGTGTCGGGAGGGGCAGCAGCCATATCATTGGCTAGAACTAGCTAGATCTGATGGATTTGGACATAAACACGAGTGAAGTATAACCGGACGCGAGAGAGAGAGAGATCCGCACCTGCAGCTCTGCCCGCTGTGAGGGACCGGTGTTCCGGTTTAACTGGTTCCCCAACTCAATACAACAACAACAATAGCTGGTTTAAATGATTTATTGGAGCTCGCAATGTTTTGAACAGACATCCCCAGTCAACTCGTTTTTTCTTTTTGTAGTCCTCGCTGTTCGCGTCCGGATATCGCCATCGTAACTACAACCTCACACACTGGTACTGAATGTGCATCAAAGTGTTCCTATCCAGCCAAATATACCAAAATATTTATGGAAACGACAGAAGAAGCGATCGAAATGTGTATTTCAGTCGAAGGCCACGCCTCCACATCTGTCAACCAGTTGATCCGGAACACCGGTGAGCAGAGCAAAACACACCTTTAGACGTCTTCAACTAACACATTTAGCTATGGCACTGTCGTATATATATATACATTGAATTATTCAATTTGATAATATGTAATCAACTTAGGCATCCCTCCCTCCCAAAAAAAAAAAAAAAAAATTAATAAAAATATTCATAACTCATATTTGAATACCTGAATAATTTCGAATATTCGATTAATCGTTCCCATCCCTAATTATAACTACATACAATAGTGTCACTGTCAGTAGAACGTTGAACAGCTTAACATAGATGTAGGGTACAAAACCAGCACTTACCTAACACTGGCCCATACAAATAATTGGACCCTACATGGATTATACTAACCATTCAGTAAAGAACAGCAGCCGTCACAACCAGTTTCTGGGGTTTCCATGAAAGCAGAGACGGTTTTCAACCTCTCATTAAGAATCTTTGATGAAAGCTAAGTTTGGGTTTAGCTAATGTCTTTATCATTTTACCCGAGAGGGTTACAAAACGAAAATAAATCCGTAGCCCCTTCATGCTACACACACACATAGCTAGCTACCAGTTGATGTGAGCTAATGTATTGTCACTATGTCATCTGTTGCAACACGTCAGCTAGCTGGGCTTATTTGAATCCTAAATCACAGGTTACCTACTCTTGCCACATCAAAACCCCAGAACATGAACCTGACTGAGGCTTTGAACCGATTAACACTTGTTATTTTCCTCCCTACTCGAGAGACAGCAAGCGCATTTCGTGGCATCTGCAGGCAGTGGCAAGTCCTTCCGGCATATGCCACAGAGGCCGCTACTCTGTGGTAGCTGTGGCAAGTCCTTCCGGCATATGCCACAGATGCCACAACTTGCCGAGGTATCTGCCGCTGCTCAACGGGAGTTGCCACAAGATGCCAGAGTAAGAGAAGGTTTACTGTAGCTGCCACTCGCCTTCCGTGGCAAATGCAGCTATTTAAACCCGTATTTATCGTGTAAAATGTCGCTGTTTAGGCATGACTTTATCGAACTGATCTGTACACAGGACTGATGTGCGATCTCTATTTTTCAAAAAGATTATACATTATCATTTCTATTCAATTTTACTTGGAGCATGGTTTGCTAAAATAAACAAACGTGCTATATTTATGATGAAATATTGGCGAGTGAGTGTTGCAACGCCCTTGGCAATTGTCGCTTCTTGAGGAGAGTTTCCACTGCTTGCTACGATAACCAGGTGTATGAAGTAAAGACAAATAAATATCTGTATTGACACAGCAACGTGTACACTGGTGTTATTAGACTTGGCTACAGACTTAGGGCAGCTGTAACTGACTGCAGTTGACACTGCTAGTGAGATGCTTAGGTTTACTTTATAAATTCGGCAAAGGACTTATATTTGCCCCATGCCTTCAGCAGCAGCAGGCCATTCACTTTGATTTGATCCAGTTATGAAATGTCATCATTTCGACAATAAAGAAATGCTATAAACGTTATCTTGCGCGTTTTATCGAACCATCTCCGTTTCTAACTTTCAATATATTTAAAAAGAGATCTCTGTCTCATCTGCGTGCGGGGGCGGGCCTCACAGACATGCTGCTGCGCTGTGCACACTCTTATTATACATCCATGTGTGCACACAGTTCTGCCGGTAATGAATATTAGGATACATTTTGTGAGGAAACTTTTCCACCAATAATTCCAATAAGTATTCCAAAATGTATTCACTTCAGGTTTGTATTCGGATTAGTTGTTTATCAAATGTAACGCGAGGCTTATATTAGGGGTCAGATTATTAACTTTACGAGCTCCAAATCTAAAAAAGCTAAACAAAAAATACTATTATGAGAGTCCAAAATTAAAGCCATGGAAAACACCTATTTTAGAAATCCCTGTCCTAAATTACACCAAGAACTGTTACTATTAAGAGCACAATATAATGAAATGTCAGCCTCTAAAGCAGCAGCTAACTTACTGAAGCTTAAACAATCCATCTTTGATCAAGGGGAAGGTAAAATCCTGGCATGGCGTATAAAACAACTTCAAATTGAAAGAACTATCACTGTGCTGAATAACGACAAGGGGGAGACCGTTGCAGACCCTGTGGCAATAAATGGGTCTTTCAGGGATTATTATGAAAGATTATACAGCTCTGAAATAGACGAGGGGATAATGCTCCAGAGTCCATTCTTAGACAGCCTCACGATTCCCAAATTATCGGATGAGGAAAGTTTGAAATTAGAGAATGTATTGTCTTTGGAGGAGATCTCCGAGGCAGTGAAGAGCATGACATCGGGGAAAGCAGCAGGACCGGATGGCCTGCCCATTGATATCTATAACAAATTTGAAGCGGATGTTTATTGAATCTATTCAAAATGGAATACTTCCTCCCACCCTGAGAGGGGCGCTGATCACACTCCTGCCAAAACATGGGAAATCAAATGACAAGTGCGAAAAGATGCGCCCTATAAGCCTCCTAAACTCAGACTTGAAGATACTTTGTAAGATCTTGGCAAGAAGATTGGAAGGCCTGCTGCCGGAAATTATAAAAGAGGATCAAAATGGGTTCATGGTTGGCCGTCAGGGATTTCACAATGTGAGACGGGTTTTGAACATTCTCCATGACCAAAGGGGGTCGCCGGATACAGCTCTCTTGGCATAAGACGCTGAGAAAGCTTTTGACAGGGTGGAATGGTCCTATTTGTTTGAACTTCTTGTCCGCTTTGGCTTTGGGGGACATTTTTGTAATTGGGTAAAACTTTTATACCACGACCCGTATGCAGAAATAATTACCTATCATATCAAAGCCGATAAGGATCGGTAGGGGCTGTAGACAAGGTTGTCCTCTATCCCCCCTTCTTTTCTTTATCGCAATTGAACCATTTTCTGTTGCTGTGAGAGAGCACACAATGACTTCAGGCATACATGTGAGAGGGTTTGACCATCGAATAGCTCTTTACGCTGATGACGTGATTCTCTTCCTTAGAAATCTGGAGAATTCTATACCGGCTCTTATGGATCTGATTAAAGGGTTCAGCCAAATATCGGGTTACAAAGTAAATAATTCAAAATCCTCCTTCATGCTCCTTAACTCGGAGGAAAGGTCTAACCCACCCAAACATGCTGGTCATTTTAGAACAGTAAATACTTTCACTTACTTGGGTATTCAGATTGTTCCCAAATTGGAAGATATTGTGAACTCTAACTATAATCCGACTATAGCGTCTATTTCCAAATCAGTTGACAGATGGTCAAACCTTCCGATCTCTCTAATGGGTAGAATTAATATACTCAAGATGAATGTTCTCCCCAAGCTGTTACATTTATTTCATAACATCCCCCTGCCACCCCCACCACATTTTTTTCCTAGAATGAAGAACATGTTTAGTAATTTTATATGGAATAACAGACGCCCCAGGCTCCGTTTATCTCTTTTGTACTTGCCTTATGATAGAGGAGGTGTTGTGGTACTACTGGGCAGCTGAGCTGAGAACATTGATGTTTTACTACACAGAGGAGAGGCCTCCGGTGTGGAGGGATGTTGAGTCTTGCTCCTTAAAGCTCCCACTTCCCACTTATCTATATTCTGACGACCCTAAAAACCTTAAAAAAAAACACAACTAACCCTATAGTTCAAAATATGATTGGTGTTTGGCAGGAGGTTAAAAAATATATGAACGAACCTTCTTCTCTCTCCTGGTTCAGCCCGATCTGGGGAAATACTCTTTTTGCGCCAGGGAATGCCGATGGAGGTTTTAGACTATTGGCTGAAAAGGGGGTGGGACAGTTAAAAGACTTGTTTGGAAGTGATAATGGGAAGTTTTTATCATTTGAGGAACTTGTCAGTAAATACGATGTCTCTCGTAAACATTTTTTTAAATATTTGCAACTCGGGAGCTTTGTAGGAGCGAACCAGGAATGACTCAAAAAATCTTTAAGAGATGACACGAGCAGCCCTACCAGCATTTGCCATGGTGGCCAAAACATTTTTATTTGGTCTTAAATTGTTTATTTCCTGTTACTTCTGGACCATGACGGTTGGCCAGCCTTCAACGTTTAACTGAGTGGAATATGTTGAATATGTTTTACCAAAATGTTGGCTATATGTTGAGGAGTTTTCAGAAGGTTGTGGCAGTGCACTGCAATATATTTGATTTAATTTATTTTGGTCTAATTTATTTTTATTTATCATATTAATATGTTTTGGAAGTGCGCTCCAACATATTTGTTGATCTTGTTTATTAGTAAAATATTATTTGTTTTAAAGTTCAATAAATGGTCAAAATAATCGTGATATCAATTATTGACCCAAATAATCGTGATTATGATTTTTGCCATAATCGCACAGCCCTAGACTGTCGGGCAATTTACAATTCCAAATTATAAAGGCCAAGTCTCTCTTTATAGATTTCAAAATGAACTTGGAGATTTGTTTTTCTCCACCTACGTTCAGCTTTTCAACACTCTTTTTTCTGTTCTCACGGTCATGGCCTTTCTCCATGGAGATATTTTCTTCCCAGTCACTTCCTTTACCTTAGTTGGAGCAATGGCATCTATAAATGTTTTATTTTTGAATTAAAATGATCTAGGGCAAGAGTGGAAGAAACATTCTGAGTAAACATTTTCCTTGTATTTTCAGTTAAATATCGCTTTGTGGTTACCTCTTTTTGACCATGTGTGAACAGAAATAGAGCTCTCAAAGGAATGATCAGAGAGTGCAACCTTAGAAATATTCAGACCCTTTGAGCAGGGTTTCCGTTAGCCGGTAATTACCGGTTTTTAGCTGGTAAAATTTATAAAAAACCGGTAAATTCAACACCTGACGGTCAAAATGTCTGGTAATAATTAGGGAGGCTCCGATCGATCGGCCGCCGGTCATTATCGGCCGATATTCACTCTTAATAGTTTGATCGGTGCTCTCTATAAAGGCCGATCAGGAGAGCTGGATCTGATCGATATGGACATAAACGCGAGTGAAGTGTAACCTGACGCGAGAGAGAGCTCAGATCAGCTGCTGAGTCTGACCGAGACACGCAGCTCTGTATAATCACCTGAAGCCCCGCCCTCTGTTTAGCGGGCTGCAGGAGCTGCTTGAGAAACTGACGTGCTGTCAGGAGAGAGAGGGAGGGAGAGGGGAAAAGAGAGGCTCCGTTTCTACGTGTTATTATTCAAAGTTGATGTAAACTTCTGAATAATGTACGTTATCTACTACAAGTAGTTTGTTTGAATGTAATAATTATGTTGTTTGTTGTTTGTGGAATAATTTATTGAAAAATGTATCTGAATTTTTTCGATCTGTTACGATTATAAACTGAAGCAATATAAAAATGAGCCCCGTGAACTGAGTTTTAAACATCAGCATATCTGCTCATAGTCCGGTAAATTACCTGCTTACGGAAACTCTGCTACACAACTCTTATTATTATTATTGAAATATGACCGGTAAGTTTCAAATTTGTCCGGTAAAATAAATTCTGCCCGGACATTTGACCGGCGAGAAAAAATCCTAGCGGAAACCCTGCCTTTGAGATAATCAAGTCCAGAGTGTGCCCCTTATTGTGCGTGGGCTCCGTCACATGCTGAGTCAGTCCATAGTTATCAAGAACACAAAACAGTTATTTAGCCCCTCTGTCCTGGGGGTTGTCAACATGGATGTTAAAATCACCAACAATGACTAGACGGTCAAAGTCAAAACACACTATAGACAGCAGCTCAGTAAAGTCATCAAAAAAAGCTAAAAGAAGCTATTAAAGAGCACAGCTGAACTCCCGCAGCCCTGGGGGGCCGGTCAGTGTATGTTTTGGTCATTGGATTTTCTTTTCACAAATGGATATTCAAAAACAAAAAACGACTGGATATTTGATTTTCGTTTTAAAATTGAAAAACCAAAATTGAAATACAAGGCGTTTTTCTTTATCATGGTCAAAAAGAGATTTACTAAACTTAAAAAACGGGATTATTTTCATTTTCTACTTCTCAAAACAAAAAATAAAATCACTAGAAAACAGAAACAAAAAAACTACAGTTTTTTCATATTCTGCTACCGGAAGTAACCTTACAAAATAAGAGCGCAGACGAAACTCACGGAAGTGATTTCAAAACAAAAGCACTCGTAGGCTTTGCTAAAATCACACTTTGAATCACTACAGTATCCTGTTGAAGGAACTGTGATTATTATAAACAAGGGGAATTTAGCGATCACAACGAAAACAGCCAAGACACACTTTGAGCCCAGAAAATGAATGTTATTAAGGGGTGTAAATATAATAGGCCTATGTCTAAAATGGACAACATTGTTAGGAGACTTCAACTATAATATCATATTGAGTCAGACACTGGAAGTGTGCTGGAGGCGTTGACTGGGACTGATGGAAGGATGAGGCTGATTAGACTGAAGAATCTGCGAGGTACGAACTCGCGGCAGAGAAATAATTGTATATTGAAAGACAGCAGCATCATAAGAGGGCAACCATGTGACAGAGTGTGTCACTTTGCTGAAGGATATTTGTGACCAGCTATCCAGGCAAGTCTCTAAAGACTTTCCAAGGGGTAAAAATGCTGCCGGACCACTGACTGGAAGTATTGCAGATATCATGTCTACCATCCTCTTAAAATACTCTGTCCAACAATATCAGTCTCATGAAGAAAGGTGTTTTAACGCTGATTAAAAATAGCAGAGAAACATGCATTATTGTACTCAGGAGGGAACATTGACAGAGGATTACTCAAAAAGTACACAGTATGTACTTCATAGTACTTGTTGTGGGAGTAGTTTCACTACTAGCCTACTGAGTCCAACAGGATCGATCTCACGAAGAACTATTGGCAGAAAAAATAATAACAAACTCGAGAGACCGCTGAGCTGACCGCAGTGCAGAATCGCTGTATAGTTGAAATCTCCAAACAATGTTGTCCATTTTAGACATAGGCCTATTATATTTACAGCCCTTAATAACTGTCACAATTCACATGTTATGTCACGCTTGTAGTTTTGTCTGTGTTGGTGTTTTTCTTGTCTTTGGGTTTCCTGTCTTATTGTGTTAAGTGTTCACCCCCGTTTCTGCCTGTCTGCTTTCTGTCTGTTTCCCTCCCTGATTACCCGATTGTGTTCACCTGTTGTCCTTGTGTTTCTCCTCCCCTGCCCGGCTGTTTCTCGTTGTCATGATTACCCCTTCTTGTATTTAGTCTTGTCTCTGTCTGTGTTCAGTGTTGGGTCATTGTTTGTTGGTGACGGAGTTCACCGGAGAGTGTTCTGTTCTGTATTTGTCATTTATCCTTGGAATAAAGGGTTTCTCAAGAGTTATCTGCATTTGGGTCCTGCTTCCTTCACTCATCCTTGACAGAATGACCCAAACCCGAAATGGACCCAGCAGACGATCCTTTTGAGGTGGAGCTGCAACATTTCTCTTTTCCTTTGGAATGTTGCCACGATTGGTGGAAGGAAGCGTCCAGTGTTCGGCTGAAGGAGGCCGCCCTGGTAGAGGCGCACCGGTTGGCGATGGAGAAGCCCGACTTGGTGGAATTCTTACCTGACTGGATGTTGGACTTCCTCTGGAGGTGTGATTTCCAGCCTGCTGACTACAGACGTCTCGGAGTGGTCCGTCTGGGGTCAACCCATGCTTCTGTCCCAGTTCCTGCTCCTGTTCTGGAGTCATGTGCTGGAAGTCGTCAGGCTTATGGAGGCCCACGGAGTATTCAGGCGGCTGCTAAGAGGAGTCGTCGCAAGGCCAGACAAGGAGCACGGGCCCCAGCAGCCATGGTTCCAGTCCCAGTACGGGCCCCAGCAGCCATGGTTCCAGTCCCAGTACGGGCCTCAGCCGCCATGGTTCCAGTCCCAGTACGGGCCTCAGCAGCCATGGTCCCAGTCCCAGTACGGGCCTCAGCAGCCATGGTTCCAGTCCCAGTACGGGCCTCAGCAGCCATGGTCCCAGTCCCAGTACGGGCCCCAGCAGCCATGGTCCCGATCCCAGCTGCCACAGTCCCATCTCGGGTTCCCTCCTCTGGTTCCTCCTCGAGTCCCCTCTCTAGTTTCCCTCTCGAGTTCCCTCTCGAGTTCCCTTCTCTAGTTACTCTTCTAGTCCCTCCTCTAGTCTCTCCTCTAGTCCCCTCTTTAGTCTCTGTTCGAGTCCCCTCTCTGTTTCCATCTCCAGTTCCCCCTCGAGTCCCCTCTCGAGTTCCCTCCTTTAGTCCCTCCTTTAGGCCCTCCTGTAGTCCCTCCTCGCGTCCCCTCACTAGTTCCCCTCTCGAGTTCCCTTCTCTAGTTACTCCTCTAGTCCCTCCTCTAGTTTCTCCTCTAGTCCCCTCTGTAGTCCCTTCTCCAGTTCCCTCTCGAGTTCCCTCCTCTAGTCCCTCCTCGAGTCCCCTCTCTAGTTTCCCTCTCGAGTTCCCTTCTCTAGTTACTCATCTAGTCCCTCCTCTAGTCTCTCCTCTAGTCCCCTCTGTAGTCTCTGTTCGAGTCCCCTCTCTGTTTCCATCTCAAGTTCCCTCTCCAGTTCCCCCTCGAGTCCCCTCTCGAGTTCCCTCCTTTAGTCCCTCCTTTAGGCCCTCTAGTCCCTCCTCGAGTCCCCTCTCTAGTTCCCCTCTCAAGTTCCCTTCCCTAGTTACTCCTCTAGTCCCCTCTGTAGTCCCTTCTCGAGTTCCCTCTCTGTTTCCATCTCGAGTCCCCTCTCCAGTTCCCCCTCGAGTCCCCTCTCTAGTTCCCCTCTCAAATCCCCTCTCGTGTTCCCTTCTCTAGTCCCCTCTGGAGTCCCCTCTCCAGTCTCCTCTCGAGTCCCCTCTCAAGTCTCCGCTCGAGTTCCCTCTCCATTCCCTATTCAAGCCCCTACGCAAGTGTCGTTGGAGGTCCCGCCGTCTACTCCCCTGCCGGGGGTCCTGCCAGCTCTGTGTCCTGTGCCGTTGGAGGTCCCGCCGTCTACTCCCCTGCCGGGGGTCCTGCCAACCCTGTGTCCTGTGCCGTTGGAGGTCCCGCAGAATACTCTCCTGCCGGGGGTCCTGCCAACCCTGTGTCCTGTGCCGTTGGAGGTCCCGCCGTCTACTCTCCTGCCAGGGGTCCTGCCAACCCTGTGTCCTGTGCCGTTGGAGGTCCCGCCGTCTACTCCCCTGCCGGGGGTCCTGCCAACCCTTTCTCCTGTCCCGTTGGAGGTCCCACAGAATACTCTTCTGCCGGGGGTCCTGCCAACCCTTTCTCCTGTCCCGTTGGAGGTCCCGCCGTCTACTCCCCTGCCGGGGGTCCTGCCAGCTCTGTGTCCTGTGCCGTTGGAGGTCCCGCCGTCTACTCCCCTGCCGGGGGTCCTGCCAACCCTGTGTCCTGTGCCGTTGGAGGTCCCGCAGAATACTCCCCTGCCGGGGGTCCTGCCAACCCTGTGTCCTGTGCCGTTGGAGGTCCCGCCGTCTACTCCCCTGCCGGGGGTCCTGCCAACCCTGTGTCCTGTGTCGTTGGAGGTCCCGCCGTCTACTCCCCTGCCGGGGGTCCTGCCAACCTTTTCTCCTGTCCCGTTGGAGGTCCCGCAGAAGACTCTTCTGCCGGGGGTCCTGCCAATCCTATATCCCGTGCCGTTGGAGGTGCTACCGGGGGCCCTGCCAGCCCCATGTCCATCACCGGTCTCGCCGGGGTTCCTGCCAACTCCTGGTCCTTTTCCGTGGGGGATCCTGCCGAAGCCTGTCCGACCGGCTCTGGTTTCTGTCCGGCCGACACCGGGTCCTGCCCGATCTCCGGAACTGGCCCATCAGCGCTTTCCTGCCCGGCCTCCTGATCCTGTCCGGTCGACACCGGCTCGAGCCCGGCCCCCTGAGAGCCGCGGTGTTCGCCCTCGAGCCCGGCCCCCTGAGAGCCGCGGTCTTCGCCCTCGTGCCCGGCCCCCTGAGAGCCGCGGTCTTCGCCCTCGTGCCCGGCCCCCTGAGAGCCGCGGTCTTCGCCCTCGTGCCCGGCCCCCTGAGAGCCGCGGTCTTCGCCCTCGTGCCCGGCCCCCTGAGAGCTGCGGTCTTCGCCCTCGGGCCCGGCCCCCTGACTCTTCCTGCCGTTGCCTTCGCCCTCGGACCCGGGTCCCTGACTCTTCCTGCCGCTGCCTTCGGTCCTCCATGGTCCCCACCTTGGACTCTGTTTTGACCCCGGGCCGTCCGCCCGAGACCCCTTCCTGGTTCTCTGCCTTGTCCCCGGGCAGTCCGCCCGAATCCCCCTTTTTGGACTGTACCTTGCCCCCGGGCCGTCCACCCGAGACCCCTTCCTGGTCCTCCGCTGTGTTCCTGGGCTGTCAGCCCAAGACCCGTCCTCCGGACCCCCTCCGCCCACCCTGCTTGGGGTTTTGGACTTTTTTGTTTTGTTTTTTTTAGGGACGTCTGGAATCCGTCCCTTGAGGGGGGGGTTCTGTCACAATTCACATGTTATGTCACGCTTGTAGTTTTGTCTGTGTTGGTGTTTTTCTTGTCTTTGGGTTTCCTGTCTTATTGTGTTAAGTGTTCACCCCCGTTTCCTGCCTGTCTGCTTTCTGTCTGTTTCCCTCCCTGATTACCCGATTGTGTTCACCTGTTGTCCTTGTGTTTCTCCTCCCCTGCCCGGCTGTTTCTCGTTGTCATGATTACCCCTTCTTGTATTTAGTCTTGTCTCTGTCTGTGTTCAGTGTTGGGTCATTGTTTGTTGGTGACGGAGTTCACCGGAGAGTGTTCTGTTCTGTATTTGTCATTTATCCTTGGAATAAAGGGTTTCTCAAGAGTTCTCTGCATTTGGGTCCTGCTTCCTTCACTCATCCGTGACGATAACATTCATTTTCTGTGCTCAAAATGTGCCTTGGCTGTTTTCGTTGTAAAAACAAATGGACCGTAGATACACGGATTGACCGTCCTCATCTGCGCTCTTATTTTGAAAGACAACTTCCGGTAGCAGAATATGAAAAACCGGGGTTTTTTTTGTTTCTGTTTTCTAGTGATTGTATTTTTTGTTTTGAAATTTAAAAAATGAATATCATCCCGTTTTTTAAGTTTAGTAAATCCATGTTTGACCATGTTAAAGAAAAACGCCTTGTATTTTGGTTTTTCAATTTGAAAATGAAATATCCAGTCGTTTTTTGATGTTGAATATCCTTTTAGTGAAAAGAAAATCCAATGACCAAAACATACACTGACCGGGGCCCCTACATTGGTTGTGATGGCAGATGACATGGTTTTGTTAACCTCCACAAGTTGCTCTCTACTGGTGAGGAAAGCGCATACCAGTAAATCAGGTATGGATTTACTTCCATTTTGGCCATTTTTTACACCAAGATGTCTGCTTGTATTGTGTTGAATGCTGCTGAGAAGTCTAGGAAGAGGGCGCTTGCATAGGTGTGATGTTTATCTAAATGTTTAGTAATGATATGAACCAGAGTAGCAACAGTACCACCCCCTTGCTTATAGGCAAATTGGTATGGATCAAGTATGTCTTGTCCGTCACAATAGGTTTAGCTGAAGAGGTCATTCCTGTCATGGTTCTCATAGTCTCCCACACTTGTTTGGGGTCTTTGGCTTTAAAAGCATTTCCCAAAAGCTCTCTTTGTGCCAGTTTTGATTCCCTCAATTTGACTTTCAGTTCTTTCTGTCTAAGTGCTCCATAGTCTTTGTTTTTGAAAGATATTTTCCTGGTTTTTATAACTTTTTTTAATGTCCTTAGTTAGTCACATATGATTTATTACTTGGATAGTATTTCTTTAGTGGGAACACAGAAGTTAAAATAGTCTTTGGTAACAGTAGTTATTTCATCGAGTGAACCTTCCTGAAAAATCTCCCAATCTGTCCAATCAAAACAGGCTTTCAACTGTTCCCTACTTTCATTTGTCCATGTCCTTATTACTTTCTTTTCTGGTTGACTTCCCTTCAGTTTGGTCTTATACACTGGTATCGTATTCACAACATTATGATCAGAGTTCAGTATTGGTGGTCTACATTTAGTCACATAGGCTCCTTTATCATTAACAAAGCATTTGTCCAGAATATTGTCTTTTCTGTTGTGATCCCTAACATTACATTACATTGCATTTAGCTGACGCTAACATACTGCTGGAACCCAGGTAACACAGTCTCCAGGCGACATTGCTTCATGTCCCCGACCACTATTGCTGGTGCATCGGGGTGGCTGAATTGTAGCTCGTGAACACAGTGTCCTCTGCCGCTGGGAGGCACGTAAACAACAAACAGTCAAATACACCCAAATTCTCTAGGCAGATAAAAGTGAATTTCTATGTTGGGATTGCAGGTTTTACATTTTACGGAGTATAATCGGCACCACAGATCATTAATATACACACAAATACCGCCTCCTCTGGTTTTCCCCGAGTTCGCATCCCTGTCTGCTCGAACAAGGGTGAATCTGGGTACTTCAAAGAGAGAATCAGGCATTGTAGATTGTAGCCAACTTTCCGTGAAATATAATAAAGAGGCCTCAAGAAATTCATGACAGTACCTTGTGTATGTCCTTAGTAGGGTTGGGTACCGAGAACCGGTTCCAACATTTCGATTCCAACGGCATCATTTAGAAATGTGAATTTCGGTTCCGCTTTCCGATGCCTGAGGAAATGTTTCTCGCCGCTCTCCGTAGCCTACTGTATGACTGCGGCGGGGCGGGAAATGTAGCGTTGTACCTACACTTCCTACAGCGTAACCTGAGACCAGGGCCGGCACGTCGCACTGGCGTTATAGATGTTCGCCTAGGGCGCCAGATCTGTGGAGGCGCTGCGCTGACAGCTCTGGGAGGAAAAAAAAGGTTTTTGACTGTTGGTGCTCATCCCAATTTTCGGCCTTGATGTAACAACATTCATAATTAAGTAAATGTAACACCCTTTTCATCCCGGTTACACTTTTCATTTGCCCTGTACGATGGTCGCTGTAAGTGATGAAAATAGGGGATGTTGGCTTATCTGGCACCCGCAGCTGACAGCCAAAGTGCGAGTGAGCGTGGGGGCGAGCAAGGGAGAAAGGGAGGGTGCACCTGTACCACCGCTGTTGTTATTAGCATCTGGTGCTAGCTGCTCTAACGGATATTAGAAGATGTTTCTACAATGATGTGGAGGGAGAGTCCTCTCCAGTCAGACTGAGAGGCTGATAAATTCAGCTCAGTGAGGTAAAGGACTCTTGAGTGTTTAGATAGTTCACTTTAAGTTATCACTTTAAGTTAAGTTATCTCAGTGGGTCTCAAACGTTTTGATCACAATTTATATAAACACATATTTCCAAGGCACTCCTTTATAATTATTGGGATAAAACAGGTTTGAAATCATTCCAATGTATACTATAGGACAGTAAACCAGACATATCGTTTTAAACTGGAGAGATACAAAAATATGCATAAATAAAATAGTAAAATAAGATCTGAATGAACAACAAAAATAAAACACGTTACATGTATTTGTTATTGGCTATGGTAGGTTATTGGTTATGCTCACATACTTATTTAATTATTAAAATGTAAACCGATCTTTTTCATATGGGTGTTTAGAGTTGTACCCCCTAGATCTAGTCTCTAGTAATTCTGCTTAAAGTGCACCAGATTGAAGCATTTTACTTTAAAATGTTCAAACATGTCTTCCCGGTATGCCTGAGAAGGCAGATATGCTTGTTTTTCTCAACAAGAACTGTTTTTAAATGGGGGGGCCCCAACAGTCCAACTTTAAAAGTTTAAAAGTTGGACTGTTGCACTGTTGTAGCTTCAGTGGTTCTCAGGTTACAGTTACATAGCAGTGAATATAAACAGACTGATTAATGTGAATATTACTGTAAACTAACCTGTGTAAAGGTTTCTCGAATAAATGTAATTTTTTTGGTGGAAGAAGCATGTATCATTTGTTAACCCTGCCCCTCAAAGAATCGGAATTGAGAACCGTTAAGAACCGGAATCGAAAAGTAGAATCAGAATTGTGGAAATTCAAACGATACCCAACCCTAGTCCTTAGTGTGTCCACGTTATTGCTCAATGAGCGCAGGTTTGTGAGAATGATGGATGGAAGTAGTGGCCGGCTGAATCCCCGCCGTAGGAGATTCTGAACTCCTCGTCTCTTTTTCCTGGTGTTTCTAAGCGGCTACCGAGGGATTTCATCCAATATCGAAGAGCACAGGTGGCATGATGTATTCGTAGGAGGCCGATCGCATTGTAGCTCTAGCATAGCAGCTCTAGCATAGCCTCGCGGCTGTAGCAGCGTAGAGGCCGGGGCTCTTCGCCATACCTGTTCGTGCTGTCACTCAGGTGTGTCTTGGAAAGTTGAATGGCCAGACATGGTCTGCAGAAGGCAAATGTAATCCACATGATCAAAAGCATGGTCTCTCAAAATGACGTTTCATTCAGACACAACAAAGTTTAGACAATAATTAGACCAAAAAAACTAAAACAAAACACAAGACGAACGGAGCATACTGAGACTCTCAGTGACAGGATGCCGTCTCCCGCTGTCTCCTGTATACCAGAGGTGGGAGTAAGTCATACATGTGCAAGTCTCAAGTAACTGGGGTGAGAGTCAAGCAAGTCAAGTCCTACGAAATCCTGATGAATAACAGATTCCTCATTTAAATCAGTTAAAAGACAGTGGTTATGAAAACTAGAGTTTTATTTTCAACATTAACAACAATGGAGAGTGGGGCTCTGAAATCATAAAACATGTAATAGGGGGAATGTGTGTGTGTGTGTGTGTGTGTGTGTGTGTGTGTGTGTGTGTGTTGTGTGTGTGTGTGTGTGTGTGTGTGTGTGTGTGTGTGTGTGTGTGTGTGTGTGTGTGTGTGTGTGTGTGTGTATATAAGTGTAATAGGGGGTGTGTGTGTAATAGGGGGAATAATTGTGTGTGGGTGTGTAATAGGGGGAATAATTGTGTGTGTGTGTGTGTGTGTGTGTGTGTGTGTGTGTGGTTAAAACGTAGCAGCCTGCGGTTGCTCGTTAGCTGTTCTAATGAAGGTAAACACAGTGAAGGCACAGCTCTTTGCAGCTGGTGCTGCTCTTCTCAGCTTCTGCCGAGTTACACTTTACTGCCTCCTGGTGCTGCAGATATTTCACTAAGTGAAGGAGATTTTTCCTTCTATAAAACAGCTGTGGGCAGCAGATACTGTGAGAGTCACAGACATGAATACATAGGTCAAGGCAGACTGGTTCACAGACTCTCCTGATTTGCCGATCCAGTGCTTGAACAAATAACTCTACACCCCTGGCCGAAATGTCCCTAAAATGAAGTCTGAATTTGAAATATATATCTCAAATAATGTATGTATATTTCCCCACATAAACATAACAGTCTGCAATGAAACGGCTGTCTCCTGTGCGCTCCACTTCCTACTTTCTCCTGCGAACGATATACTTTCTCACTCTTTGTTTTTTCTTTCATTGCCCTCTAGGGGCTTCGTACAATACAAAAACAAATGCAACTCGACTCATCTTTCTCAAGCCTAAGTCAAGTCATGAATACCAAGTCCAAGTCGAGTCAAGCAAGTCTCAAGTCAAAATATATGCAAGTCAAGTCATGGGACTCGAGTCCCCCACCTCTGGTATATACTTTGGTTATAATATTGCTGTATTACTGTATCAAATATAATAAACACCAGGGGTGTAACGGTATCCGTATTCATACCGTCACAGTTCGGCACATGCAGTCACACGGCGAATACACCTTTTTTATGACTGGGAAAAAAGTCTGTCACTCAGGGCAGTATTACACTATTTATAATCCATCCAGGGGGCGGTATTGCGCCTAAAAGCCAGCCGCCCGTAAATAACAAATGAAGAACAAGACCAAAAGCAACAAAACGAACACAATACATGAAGAAGAAAAGTTAGTAGCTTGGCGAGTTCACACAACACACAGGAGCTAGAAGACCCACCTGCTTCTTTTAAATCAGGTGTGTGGGAACATTTCAGGTTCCCTGTGGACTACAACAATGATGGGGTGCGAGTTGTGGATCGGACGAGGACTGTGTCGGCGTTGTTCGACAGCGGTGCGGTATGCTAGTGGTAACCTGGTGGTAACACGTCAAACATGCTCAATCACATCCGAGTCAGTCTCAGTCCCCAGCGAGAGGGTTTTCTCGACGGCGAGTGACATATTTACCGCCAACAGATCTGCCCTCACTGCTGACAACGTAGACAAACTCATCTTTTTGAAGAAAATAGAGTAAAGCTTGAGTACCTTTATTTAGGCATAATGGCCTCACACACTCACAAGTTAATTGCACAGGTTAGACACTGCTCCTAAAGGTACAGATTTTATTTTGTTTTATATTTATCATTGTATTTATTTTATATTTTGACATCAGGAGATGTTATACAGTTCTGTATTGCCTTTTATTGATTGTGATTGAAACACTTTCTTATTATTTATTTAAATATTTTCAAGACATTCTTTTTAGTTGTACAGCTTATTTAACCTTTTTGTTTGACATCAGCCATTATAAATAATATGGCCATCTTAGTGTATGTGTGTGTGTGTGTGTGTGTGTGTGTGTGTGTTACTGTTTGTGGTTTGTTTTGAACTGTGTAATACAGTTAATGATTAAAAATGTTAGAGTTCCTTATTTTCATACCAAAACTTGCACTACTGTTTAAAAAAAATTGTATTTGGGATTTTTTTTTGCTTTTCCTTGTTGTACCGAACCGTGACCCCCAAACCGAGGTATGAACCGAACCGTGAATTCTGTGAACCGTTACACCCCTAATAAACACAGTTGATAAGTAGTAATTTGTTAACTCAAGGTTTATATTAAGTGAGTTTTTATTGTTAACTTGTGTATTTATGCTTTTTATATTGACTTTCTCTCTTTCTCGGTCTGTTTTAGAAACCGAAAAGAAGAGGAAGACGTCACAGCTGTCAGCAATGTGACAAATCCTTCAGAACATCTGGAAGCTTAAATTGCCACCTTCGTATTCACACTGGAGAAAAACCATACAGCTGTGAAGAGTGTGGGAAAACGTTCACTACATCAGGTGCTCTCCAATCACATCAACGTATTCACACTGGAGAAAAACCGTACAGCTGTGAAGAGTGTGGGAAAACTTTCACTACATCAGATGTTCTCAAAAGACATCACCGTATTCACACTGGAGAAAAACCGTACTGGTGTGAAGAGTGTGGGAAAACGTTCACCAGATCAGATGCTCTCCAATCACATCAACTATTCACACGGGACAAAAACTGTACAGCTGTGAAGAGTGTGGGAAAATGTTCACTACATCAGGTGATCTCAAAAAACATCACGTATTCACACTGGAGAAAAACCGTACTGGTGTGAAGAGTGTGGGAAAACGTTCACCAGATCAGATGCTCTCCAATCACATCAACGTATTCACACGGGAGAAAAACCGTACAGCCGTGAAGAGTGTGGGAACACTTTCACTACATCAGTTGATCTCAAATCACATCAATGTATTCACACGGGAGAAAACCGTACAGCTGTGAAGAGTGTGGGAAAACTTTCACTACATTAAAGAGCCTGTGACACGGTTTTCCCCCATCATCCAAACCCATCAATTTGAGTAAATATTGTCCCCTTGAAAACCGTTACTGAACTGATTTTGGATATTTGTACTTTGATAACCATTAATCTGCCCTTAAATGTTGACAATTTTCTGGATCTTCTCGCGGATTCTTCAAGTCCCGCCAAATGATGGGTGACGTCATTGCGGGCACAGCGCTCCAGCTGCACCGTTCAGGATCCCAGCTTCTGCATGTAAACGCACGATGGTGCACACAGCAGCAAGCTCAGACAGCGATGACAGTTTAATTTTGAACGTGTCTGAGAGCTCATATGAGGCTGAAGGATCGGTTTATGTTGTATCTGTTAGAAGTTTAGGAATGAGGTGCGTCAATATGGGCGATCATATGGTCATGTAGCCAGTGGTGGAATGGGACTAAAAATCATCCCGGGACTCTCGACCGGCCCACTTCGGTACCGCTAGTAAATTGTCAACGGGGGGAGTGGGGGATGTCAGGGGCGGCGGGTGCTGTAGATAGTAAATGTAAATATGTAAATATTTGTGCCACTGCATCCTGGTAAAATACAAATATAATGTATAATGTCTGTGTCTTTGACCTTAGCGCTGCTAGCCACCTGTGCCCTGTACTACGAAGCCAGTTCAACAGACCCTGGATATGTTTGAGTAACAAACAAACTAACAACAACAAACTAACAAACGAGATCTCGCTAAGCGGTCCTACGACGCTGGTTATCAACTCGGTAAATCAAGCCAGGGTTTCTCTCTCCAGCTGAGAGCGCGTTCACGTCTAAGACACGAGTGGATCTGACTTTAATTACATTTGTCTCGAGTGTTTCGTCAACATAATGTGTTGCTTAAAATAATACTTCTGGATACAGTATGTGACACTGTGAGTGTTGCACGGCCAGATGAGGCTGGAGAAGCTGACTCAGATAAGGAAATATATGATATATTATGATATTATATGATCGATGATCTGATTGATGATGTAATATGAATGATAAGTGCGACACGTCGGCGTCTTCTCTGCATACGGCAGTTTAAACTGTATTTCCTTTATTTTGTAATATGACTTGAGAGATTTAAACTCCGCACACTGAGTTGATCTCTTTTCTATAGACGCCGGAGGCGGGCAGCGTCAGGTAAAAGAAGTTATTTCGCCTTCTCAAAACTGAGCCTCGCACGCCGCCTATGGGGGATGTGCTAGTTACTTATCCGACCGGCCCACTTCGGTACCGGCCCATCGGGATTCGTCCCGATGGCCAGTCTGCCACTGCACCCAGCCCACGTAAACTGTCAACGGGGGGAGCCTCGCTGCGGGGAAACGGTGGACCTAGTGTCCCGATCAGAGTGGGAATAATAATAATAATCCATGCATTTTATCCATTAATTTCCCCAACATTGTGGTAACAAAACCACACGTTTAATCCATGTTGTTGGTGTACTACAACTACAAAAAGCATCGGTTTATTTTCTCATCAGGAAATGCAGACCGGCTCAAACAAACAATTTTTAATCATCATCCTCACGATCATTTAATGTATCATATGTTCGCCGAATTGACATAAAAGCACAAATAAATGTAGTTTCATCCACTTGAGTTTACAACTACAAAAATAATCGATTTGTTTTTATATCACATCCGACGGGAGGAAATTCAGCAGCTCTCACTCCCGATTTTTAATCCTAATGTAATCATCATCTTCACCACGATCATTTATGTTTATGTTCGCCGAATTGACATGAAAGCACTGACAAATATGAATATACTGTAGTCAACTTCATTAAAACGTTATTAACGTGCCTAATCTCAGTAATTCACCATTTCTACGCATGACAACACACTTTGTCCGTGTTTGGCTCTCGAAGCGTTCCCGCATTGACGTCACTTCCGGCTTCCCCCAAAACTTCAAAATGAGTCGAAGGAATTTCCCCGCGATGTTCGAAATTATTGATATTTAACGGAACGGTATCGCTTTTTATTTTTTAAACTGACGGTTCGAGATTACTAGTAGCCCAATATTTCATTCCACAACAGTTGTTGGGATGCTGTCACAGGCTCTTTAAGTGTTCTCAAAAGACATCACCGTATTCACACTGGAGAAAAACCGTACAGCTGTGAAGAGTGTGGGAAAACGTTCCCCAGATCAGATGTTCCCCAATCACATCACCGTATTCACATTGGAGAAAAACCGTATTGGTGTGAAGAGTGGGAAAACTTTCATTACATCAGGTGGTCTCAAATCACATCTTCGTGTTCACACAGGTGAAAAACCATAGTGTTCATTAATCTGCCGAGTAGTTTCTCCAATAATCTGTTCAATAAAATGTTATGATGTTACACTTTGATTGGGATGTTTTTGATAGTTCCTGTTGAGTTAGCAGTCTGTTTTGGTCTAAAATAAGAACCAATGATTCATGTACAGGGCTCCATTTTCAGTCACCTTTTATTTTAAATAAAAGTTTGACATCAACTTAATAATGAAAAAGAAATAAAAAAGAATGTTCAAATGCTTTACAATAAGTAATTAACACAATTATTTGAAACTTAAGTGGTAGTAAACTTGTTCACCCTCAATTGCTGGTATACTAAATACCAGTAGTGCAGCTGCTGTCATGTTCTTCACAGATCCCCCAAAAATGAAGTGAGCAAGTCACTAGTTTCTTGGTCATCCGTTGTCTCCCTTTCAAATGTAGGTTTTCTTGACCTTTGTGCTGACCCCCACCTTAGATCCATTGGCCCTTCAGCATTGAAGTCTTCGATTGGCCAGACTAATACATTTCTAATGTTAAATAAATTAAAACCATTCACAGTTAAGAATTAGATATTAATTACTATTGCTGTAAATTACCTTTTTATATATACTATATTTAAAATGTGTTACCTTTTTATTGAAGTGATTATATTTGTATGCCAATATTTCCCTATGGTAAAGTTTCGTTTTGCGCTTTTATTTTGGTAGTAATGAGATCGGGACTTTTATTTTGAAGGAACAACGGAGCAGAATGTTTCGCCTCCCAAGACTTTACACATTTCGCCTTTGCTTTTCGTTCGGGTTCATCTTGCGCTTTATCAGTTGAATCAATTTGAACATTCGTTTGAGATGTTGAGGAGTTGGCCGAACTTTTTACCCCACAGTCAAACAACTTAATTTGCTTCGCCATTTTTTTGTAAAAAAAACACACGGTGCGCGCGAGTAAACGTGCATTGCTTTCTGGCTCCGTAATCACACCAATGCACGTGCCACTTAAGTATCAGGTTCCGACTGGTCATAACAATAATTAAATATCACTCTTAATACAACAAATAATTAATATTTATATATTTTGGGTTGCACATTTAGCTGTTTGCTGTCTTTATTTATTTATGTTAGAAAACTGATTGCTACTGATGGCAACCAAAGGCCAAGAAGTGGTTGACATTTTTTCTGAAAGGTTGCCCCTGGCAACCGTTACTGTCGAGCCCTGATGTATCTAGAATATATTTACGATGTTTTCAGTTTGATCCTAATCTCTCAGACGACCAACAATAAAATGGCCTTAGAAACAGACTCGCAACCCTGCATATCTGTTGTGTTTTGCAGCATATTATAAACATGTCATTCCCTTATTTTCAAATACCACAGGTTGTGTAGTGATGTATTTGAGGTGTACTGTCCACATCGCAGACCTGAAATCGTGCAGTCAATGTATGCGAAGTGTTCAGGACCTTGGTCTCTAAGACTCAAAAAAGCCTTTCTCGCCTACCTGTCCACTTTGCATACCTGAGATCCTGTAGTCATTTCTCAAAGATGGTGTGGCATATAGGGATGATATAGATTGTATTATAGTGGACATCTGCAACCCTAGAAAACAAGATAACATTAGGATAATCAATTTATACAACCCATGTCCAAATCTAACCACTGCTATATTTAAAGAAATAGCAGGCAATAAACATAGGAAGGAAAGTTGGTGTGGTGATTTCAATGCACACAACAGTCTATGGGGCAGCAACCATACAGACAGTAACGGAAATATAGTGGAAGAAATGCCTGAGGAAAGAACACTAGTATGCCTTAATGATGGACATGGCAGAAGAGTAGATGTACACAGGGGGAAAGTTTCATGCCTGGATCTGACATTAGTGTCAAACTGTTTGGTTCATACATGCGAATGGTTTGTTTTGAATAGCTCCACTGTAGGAAGTGACCATTATCCAGTGCTTACTAAAATGAATAATAATGTATATATACAGGGAGGTGTAATAACCAGGTGGTGCTTTGCTAAAGCTGATTGGGGGAAATGTAGGATATGGTGTGAGGAGTCGGTACACCTGCTAACATCAGAGGGAAGCATAGAGGTCATTACAAGCCAAATAACGCAACATATACTAAATGCAGCGGAGAACAGTATACCCAAAACAACAACCAAGGGTAGGAAGAAAGTGGTGCCATGGTGGAATGAGGAATGCAGCAGGGCTATTAAAGAGTGAAACAATGCATTTAGAGAATTAAAGAAAAACATGACACAAAATTGTAAGGGAAACTTCTGTGTAGCAGCAATGCAGTGGGAGTCACCGACTCAGGAAAGAGACACGGGAAGAGCAGGAGCTTTGATGTCAAACACTGATGGTTTATTTGGAACTTCGGCCGGAGAATTCACATCACAAGTCACAGCAGCCACGATCTGACTGCACGGTAGAGTTGCCACGTCAATTCTGAAGAACTCTACCCCAGACCCATGTATTTAGCTAGTTCCGAGAGCATCATCAACAAGCTGCATAACAAGATAAAATCATAACACCTCTATCAGCTGACGCCAACAGGCAGGAACAGGAAGACAGAACACTGAGAGCACAGCAGCCCAGGTTACGAGGTGTGTGTGCTCAGTCAGGACAGTTTGAACTGATAAACTGGGTCAAAGTTATGGGCCTTGGAAAATATTTCCCCAACAAAAATAATGTTATAGAGTATCAAAGGAAGGACAATAAAATACGCAAAAAAGAGAACATGGAGAGAATTGTGTTCTACAATTGGCAGAGGAGTTAAATTAGGTGATGTCTGCCCCATGTTTAAGCAGATGAGTGAGATAAGGAAATCCATTAAAATGCCAGCTTTGGTTGATGGGGAGAGGCTGGCAGTGACAGATAAAGGGAAGGCAGGTATGTTAGGAAGGACACTTGCAGCAGTACATAGTGGGGAGCATCTCAGTGATATTCATAGGCAGCAAAAACAGCAGTTACTAGCAGAGAATGAAAACGTGAAGGAGGAGAGACAGGATAATAGGTCAGCTCTGGATGTGGAATTAGTAAGAGTGAGTAATGATGTGGGAAAAACATTGAGAATGAAAGAGATAATGGCAATAGTGTACTTTGACATTGAAAAGGTGTATGACTCTATGTGGAGGGAGGGATTACTGATCAAATTGAGTAGAATGGGTACCGCAGTGACGCGTCCTAAAACCCGGAAGTAAACTCCTTCCGGTTCCTTCGTCAAAAACGCAATTTCTCCATAGGATTTTGGAAAATAGCTGGAAATAAGGTCTGTGGTTGAGACACATTTAAGAGACCGATCACGTTTTGTTCAGCCGGATAATCTCCACATGTCTACCCTACTTTTATCATTTTTGAATCATAAATCTAGTCGCCAGAAGCAAAATGCTAACGTTATGCTATAAAGGAACTACAGCAGGGTTGCCGCGTCAACGTCACGCCAACTTAAGATCCATATTCAAAACTACAGATTCAAAATTGTACAAGTTGAAGAGTTAGTTTGAACACTTTGCAGGAGGCAGGGACTTGCTTTCAAGCAGAACAGGGCAAACAAACTTAGCGGGAGTGTTTACGTGTTCGGTGTGATGACGTAAAACGGCCTCGATAACTTCTGTAGTCCTATTCAGCCACTTGGTAACAACCATCGTTTTTCAGACACGTCAACTCTTCAGAAATCACCAGCGGGTTACTGCTGCTGTATTTAATGTCGTAGAACAAAACGTGATCCGTCTCTTCAATTTGTGTCTCAAACGGACCTTATTTCCAGATATTATCCAAAACCCTCTGGCGAAATCCCATTGCTTTTTGTCGAAGGAACCGGCAGTGGCTAAAATGCTAACTTATTTCCGGCTTTTAGGACGCGTCACGGCGGTTCTCTATTGGAGGGAGAATGTACAGTTGGGTAAGGGCCTTTTTAGAGTAAAGGTTGGAGCAGATATTTCCAATTATTTAGAAATAGAAAATGGAAAGGGAGTGCAGTCAGTCCAATATTATGTAACATCATGATTAATGACATATTTACATGCTTAGGATTAGAACATAGAAATAAAAGCTATAATGTCCATGTATGTTAGTTTGCTATATAAACTTACCCTTAAAACCTTTAAATGCATTTGTCATCTTGTTGACATTTATTTTTGCACTCTTAAAATGTTTTGTATTAGGATTTATTTGTACTGATCTTTAAGATATAACTTCTTGAATGAAACCGAATATATAGTATAGTTGATTTCCAGTCAAACCCTGCCTGCTGAGACCTTTTAGTGAGAGCGTATAACCGTGGCTCAGTTATGGATTGAACATTGCCTTTATTATCCGCCTTTGATCATGGACATCGATTTCCGATGCGAACGTTGACAGAAAGACAAAAACTTAATTCACTGAGTCAGCATTGAGAAGGCCATGTCAGTGAGTTTGCTTGTGCTCGATAACTCAATAGGAGTTTGTGTGTGTGTGTGTGTGTGTGTGTGTGTGTGTGTGTGTGTGTGTGTGTGTGTGTGTGTGTGTGTGTGTGTGTGTGTGTGTGTGTGTGTGTGTGTGTGTGTGTGTGTGTGTGTGTGTGTGTGTGTGTGTGTGTGTGTGTGTGTGTGTGTGTGTGTGTGTGTGTGTGTGTGTGTGTGTGTGTGTGTGTGTGTGTGTGTGTGTGTGCACATATCCGTATATAAATGGCTGTTTAAATGTGTGTCAATGTCCCTTGTGGTGGTGGCTGGGGGTTATAGTGCTGACCTTTGTCCTGTGCTAGGATTTCTGGGGGAAATAATTTAAATAGATCATAGATTTTTCAAAAATAGGGAAGTACATTTTCCAAAGTACAGGAATGCGATTAAAGAGTATAGTGTCAGTAATGTAAAGACCTTGAGCGTTTGATGTGTTTGATTAGATCTCTGGTAGAGGCAAGAACATTTGAAAGAAACACAATTAAAATGATCCAATGGAAATGATCTGTGACCTAAAAAGAATAGTTGTTCTTAACTCTTAAGGTACATGAGGTACAAGTCAGTCAAGTCACACACTCAGACCGACAAAAGAGGAGGTGGATCCTGTTAGAACACTTATTGTGTACATTTTAAACGAGTTGCCTTTGTGAGACCAAGATGCTCATTTCACAAGGCCTAACACTCTCTTTTGCTCTGAGGTTTACGATTCAAAGGGCATCAATATTCATTATATCGGACCAAATTAAAATGTACACGGACAAAGGCGAGGATGGGCTGTTTTGATGGATTTTACTTTGAGAATATTAATTAGGACCTCTCCAGGTGTTTTGATGGCAGTGCTGAAGGAAGTGAATTGGATGATTGACATTTATTTTCTCCTTAGTGTAATTCAATACTTCAACAATATACATAATCAACTTAATCAAATAAGCGGCTGGGATGAGGATCTGCACCTCCAAATCTGAGGCCATGGTTCTCAGCAGGAAACCGATGGACTGTCCACTCCAAGTAGGGAATGAGTCCTTACCCCAAGTGAAGGAGTTCAAGTATCTCGGGGTCTTGTTCTCGAGTGAGGGAACAATGGAGCGTGAGATGGGCCGGAGAACCGGAGCAGCGGGAGAGGTACTGCAGTCGCTTTACTGCAGTCGCTTTACTGCAGTCGCTTTACCGCACCGCTGTGACGAAAAGGGAGCTGAGCCAGAAAGCAAAGCTCTCTGTCTACCGGGCCATTTTCGTTCCTACGCTCACCTCTGGTCATTAAGGATGGGTCATGACCGAAAGAACGAGATCGCGGATACAAGCGGCCGAGATGGGTTTTCTCCGCAGGGTGGCTGGCGTCTCCCTTAGGGATAAGGTGAGAAGTTCGGTCATCAGGGAGGGACTCGGAGTTGAACCCCTCCTCCTTCGCGTCGAAAGGAGCCAGTTGAGGTGGTTTGGTTAAGTTTGTTTCTAATATATACATTGATTTTAAATGTACTGGACGGAGCGTCACTAAAATATTAAGGTTAAAAAACCATGAAATAAGTATTTAAATAACAATAACAGGGGAGATTTTGTTGACAGTGAACATGAAATCATAGATTTGCCGAACTCTATACTCTCAATTTGTGTTTAAAAGGGTAGTGTAGCTTGTTTATAAAGATGTTTTGGGGAAAAATTAACACAAACAATTTCATGCTTAACAAAAGAACAAGAAAACTCTCAATTCATATTTTAGAAAACTTCTTAAAACTCTCATTAGATATTATATTTTGGATAAACTGGTGTGATATATATATATATATATTTTTTTTTTAGCAATAGCTTACATGTGTCTGTTTTGGACCTGAATATCAGCTGCAGCATCCAAATAGAGTTCTGTTACTTAGATATTAACATTTGTACTTGAGTATTGCATCTGTATGGGGTTATAATGATTATTTCACATGTTAAAAAGTGTGCTGCATTCATCTTAATTACACAATATGAAAATAATGTATGGATGAGAAGTTAGATCATCGATGGTGTTCTGTTTTCATTTGTATATCAGCCACCATAATGACAGTAAATGACTTTATATGCTTTCCATGTCAGTGTCAAGTGTTAATATTCTCTTAAACAGACCATTTCCACCACATTTTATCCCCTATTATATTTAATCAATGTCATTTCTCCCCCTGTCGACGTTCTTTTTGGATGAGCATATCCCCAATCACCCAAAACACCACATTAAAATTACACCGAAGTTTAATTATAATGATACCGCCTAATGGGGATCTCGTCAGTTCTGTCAGTGCAGCTAAATGAACCAAATGAAATCACTTAAAAATAATTACGAATGTATTACTGAGGTGAATTAAGGACTTGTTTGGTGAAAGGGAAACATGGCTGTTCTTTTTATCGCTTGTCTTTCAGGGATATCGATTAGGACGAAATCAATGAGACAGTTTGCACTCCAGCTGATGTTCTCAGTCAATCAGCTAGATTTAATCTGTGACTCGTTTATTAGCGACTGGAAGTTGTTTATTACCTCTTCATCCTCTCATCATACTCATAATTTCCATCCCGGAGGCTTCTTCCTCTCCTTTCCCTCCTCCCTTTTCATCTTCCTCCCTCCATGTGTGTGATTTGTCAAAGTGCCAACACTGTCTTCCAATTATCGCCTCTCTTCCTCACCCCCCCTCATTCTATTCGTTCACTTATTCACTTCCCCTCTTGATCCACACCTTTACTTTCTCACCTCCTCTCTTCGTTCGGCTAACTCAGACCTATCTCTATTAATCAGGGTATTAGGCAGGAAGATAGATTGCAGGGAAATCAGCTTTCCATAGGCCGAGTTAATTCTCTCCCTCTATCACACCATCACTATCTTCTCTCACATCTCTCCCCTCCCCATTCTCGTCTTCCCTCCATCTTCTCCCATCTACCTTCATTTTATCACATCATTATAATTCTATTTCTCTCTCCTTCTGTATCACTTCATCTTGATTTGATCCTCTTTCTTTCCGCACCTTTGACAGACTCATTTCAGAGTTGTTTTAGCAAAGTTAATAAACGCCCACGGCTCCCGACTCTTATTTTCCAATAGACGGAGAGCTGGAGAGACTCCTTGAAAAGCTTAACAGTAAAGTGAAGTAAAGTGTTTAAAAATGAACACACAGTCAACAGCTGAGGTATAGTATAGTTGGTCTCCATCAGTGGCTCAAACTCACCCCCGGCCCACCACGGTGTACCCCAGGGCTCTGTACTTGGCCCCCTCCTGTTCACCATTTACATGCTCCCCCTCGGCCAGATCATCCGACATCATGGACTCAACTTCCACTGCTACGCTGATGATACCCAACTGTATCTCAGCACCACTCCATCCTCCCAGCTCCCCCCTCAGTCTCTCATCAACTGCCTGCATGACATCAAGACATGGATGTCTTCAAACTATCTGAAGCTGAACAGCGGTAAAACAGAGCTCATGGTTGTGGCACCCAAGGCACTGCTCCAGAAGGTTGGTGACTTCGTCGTTGAGGTCGACGGCTGCTCCATCTCCCCATCTCCTGAAGCCCGCAACCTGGGTGTGATCCTCGACTCCACCCTTTCCTACCATTCCCATGTCAAATCAGTGACCAAATCGGCTTTCTACCACCTGCGGAACATTGCCAGACTCCGACCGTCACTCTCGGAGTCGGTTGCCGAGACCCTGGTGCATGCATTTGTCACCACCCGCTTGGACTACTGCGATGGTGTCCTGTTCGGGGTTCCCAACAAAACCCTGGACAGGCTCCAGTATGTCCAAAACTGTGCAGCTCGGGTCCTCACACACACAAAGCCGTGGCAGCACATCACTCCCACCCTCATCCACCTCCACTGGTTGCCGGTCAAGTTCCGCATAACTTATAAAGTCCTCCTCCTGACCTACAAGTCCCTCCATGCCCTTGCCCCCCAGTACCTATCGGACATCCTCCACCCACATGCCCCACCCCGGAACCTGCGGTCTTCAGACTCTGGCCTGCTCACCACCCCCCGCACCAAACTGAGAACCTTCGGGGACAGAGCCTTCAGTGTGGCAGCCCCCACCCTCTGGAACGCTCTCCCTGCGGAGATTCGCAACATCCCCACACTGGACGCCTTCAAACGGGCCCTCAAGTCCCATCTGTTTATCAAGCCTTTCGGCCCTTACATCGATCTGTTGTTTTGTCTGTCTGACCTTTGTTTTGTTTTGTTTGTGCTTGCCCTATTCCTGTAAAGCGACCTTGGGTCCCTTGAAAGGCGCTATAGAAATATCAGTTATTATTATTATTATAGTGACTCTAAATTAAACGTAAGAGGGTAACTTAAGTCGTACCAAGTTCTGTGGTGATTTAGCACATAGACAAAATTCCCTCAAAACCACAAATGTCAACCTCGTTGTGAAGATATAGACTCCAAAGTGATGCCGTGTCTCCAATCACTTACTTAGTTACTTATATGTCCTGTTTTGATTGCTTAAGAGCGTCCCAATATGAAGTATGGCAAAGTGCACGATGGGTCCCAGATGGCGCACTAGTTACATAACTAACTAACGGTCCAAAAGGTAAATGTGGAACCAAACAAATCTCATCTTCAATCACCGCTACTTGGCTTGGCTTTTTTCAGTATCAAATCGACATGCCATTATACTGGTGTCAAGAAGAAGCAACACTTAATTGTATTGGGTTAACGAAGCAGTGTGTAATAATTCACTACATACAATCGCTGCTAACACAGAGGCTTATCACTTTCTATGAGGGCCACAGCAGCCGTGTGTGACTCGAGACAACACTTCCTGTTCGAAATTCACAGATAAAGTATTTACAATAAAACATTGACCTGCTAATGACGCTACAGGAGAAGTCAGGAGATCAACAAAGTTAGTGGGATTTGCCGTCTGGAAACAATGTATATATCTTCCAGTTGTTTTTATTAAATCGCCAAAAAGCCCAACCTCGAAACCTGCTGGTGGCAATTTTAAATGATTTGAAAGATCTGATTGTATAGAAGACCAAATTAGTAGAACAACAAACAGACCTTCACACATTGCGTCGAAAACAGGCGTCTCTCCAACCCCAAGGACATGAACATAATCTTATAACGCTAAAACACCACTCACACAAATCATCCACGTGAAGGGATCTATTTTCGCCTGATTCGATCATATAAAAGGGAAACATGAATGAAAGGATTCATCAGTGACTCTATGGAAAATTACAAAATGAAGATGGACTTGTGTGTTCCTTTGTTCGTGTGATAAAGCCGGCCTGATTGGAAAGAGGCTCAGAGAATTAACATTATGCATGCGCTAGTGTCACACATGTAATTTATATCTGCATCACATCATGTCATGTATCTGCATCGCATTAAAAAGCCTTAGGTGGGAACGTTTGAAAGAGATTTATGGACTGACGCTCTCCGGTGATTCTTAATGAGAATCAGTAATTGCTTTACGCTATCTCAACTGCAAGATTAGGCAACTAAGATTAAACATGATTGAATTTCAACAGATTAATAATTTTGTATAAAATCAGTTTTAAACTAATCATTTGTATTCCTGCAATTTGTCTATTTCACCACTTTTAGTCTTTTACTTTCATATTAACATTTTCATTTACTCAGGCCAAATTTGAGTTATGTTTTTATGTCGGGGTGAAGGTTTGTTTTATGTTCCAAAATAATAACGTGTTTATATGTTTTTCTGCAAGAAAATATTCATGGTCCCTTTCTAAGTATAGCATCGCGGCCCTCTGGGGTCAATTTAGCTAAATTATTCAAGATGTCTGTCTTTTTTAACTAAGATATTACGTTTGATTCTGTTTAATGAGGTCTATTTACCATAAAATAAATCAACAAGAGTATGACCTTTGCTACTTCATCAGATTCAAGTTGGCTTGGAAGGTGTCACACAGATTTGGGAAATTATTTATATGAAATGCTTTATAAACAGTCAATGTATATGTTATGCTGCATTGTTGAAGGAGTATGTACATGTCGGCATATCATTGTGAATATATAGTACATACATGTCCCCATATAAATGTTAATATATAGTAAATGTATGTACACATATATACACAACCAAAATATCATATTTACATATATTACTCAATATATGAAAAGCGGCAATTACTGATATATCTTCCCATATATTAACACAATATATTATTCTATATATCTTCAATATATTTTGTAGATATGAATATATTTGTTTTTCCTGTTGATTATTAATCAGTATCAGTTGGTATATTTTATGTTGCGAAGGAGCTTTGGACTTCAGATGTCCATTGCCAACACTATGCTGAATTGTGCATATGACAACTTGACATTTGTATTAAAAATACCTAACTTAACATTTCATAATCATAAAGGATTTGAAAAGCCATTTCCGAATATTTTGATACTTGAAAATGTACTTATAAACGTGTTTCTTTTGGCACTTGCTTCAGAGACATGATGATTAATCAACAGCTGGACTGAAGGCCAGCAACTTAGAAAAGTATGTTTAAAAGTACCACCTTGAAGACGTGAGGACTTGAAAGAAGTCCCAACTCGGCTGCACGTACACTTGACTTTGAAATACCTGGAGGTCAGACAGCAAATCTTCACGCCTGCGTGCACAACAGACACCTGGAAACACAGTTTGTATGGAACAGCCTCTGATAAATAAACACCTAGACACCCATACGTAAACACACACTCGCACCGCGGCGGTAAAACTGTTTTATTGGACCATCTGCTGAGCCCGACATGTTTAGTGGGCCTCATAACCTGGCAACTCTTCACTAGCCAGGACAAGGAATCTGTCTCTGGGATATTGTGTGTTTGCAAATGTGTACGGCACGGTGTGAGCTAATGTCACCTGTAGCAACTTTCTGAAGCTAATGTCCTGTGGCTGGGAGTCGGGCATGCAGCCAAACACCTGAAGATAGTTTTTAACACATACCCCTCTTTAGTATGCAATAGAAACGATAACGGAAATAGAAAACATGTGCTACAAAGATACCAGCTACTCAACAAATGCCACCACATGAAGCCCAGAATGTGATTTTGCCAACTTCCGACGACATTTAAAGGTCTCCTATTATACTGTTCTTCATCAATATATTATACGTCTCAGATATATACAGAGCCTGTCTCTGATTGGCTGAAACACCAAACAGATCATTGCAGTATTACCCATAATCCCCTCTGTTTCAGCCCTGTTTCAAAAGTGCTGATTCTCTGTCTGTTACTTTAGATGAAAATAAGGAGCCCCTCTGAGAGACATTTGGTTACAAAGAACTCAATGGAGCTCTAGAGGAGATTCAGGTGATAAGGGGGGGGGGGGGGGGTACCTTGTTGCTGATTGGCTAATGGCTACACAAGACAACACATCGTTATGACATCATAAAGTGGCCAAAATCTGATCAGCTCATTTTCAGAAATGGATCAAAAAGAGAGAGAATCTTTGTTCCTGAAACTTTCAGAGTCTCTTTCCACAGAGGGGACACATGTTGATGTAGAAGAGACATGAAGAAGAGGGGACACATGTTGATGTAGAAGAGACATGAAGAAGAGGGGACACATGTTGATGTATAAGAGACATGGAGAAGAGGGGACACATGTTGATGTAGAAGAGACATGAAGAAGAGGGGACACATGTTGATGTAGAAGAGACATGAAGAAGAGGGGACACATGTTGATGTAGAAGAGACATGAAGAAGAGGGGACACGTGTTGATGTAGAAGAGACATGAAGAAGAGGGGACACATGTTGATGTAGAAGAGACATGAAGAAGAGGGGACACATGTTGATGTAGAAGAGACATGAAGAAGAGGGGACACATGTTGATGTAGAAGAGACAGGAAGAAGAGGGGGACACATGTTGATGTAGAAGAGACATGAAGAAGAGGGGACACATGTTGATGTAGAAGAGACATGGAGAAGAGGGGACACATGTTGATGTAGAAGAGACATGAAGAAGAGGGGACACATGTTGATGTAGAAGAGACATGAAGAAGAGGGGACACATGTTGATGTAGAGGAGACATGAAGAAGAGGGGACACATGTTGATGTAGAAGACACATGAAGAAGAGGGGACACATGTTGATGTGGAAGAGACATGAAGAAGAGGGGACACATGTTGATGTAGAAGAGACATGAAAGAAGAGGGGACACATGTTGATGTAGAAGAGACATGAAGAAGGAGGGGACACATGTTGATGTAGAAGAGACATGAAGAAGAGGGACACATGTTGATGTAGAAGAGACATGAAGAAGAGGGGACACATGTTGATGTAGAAGAGACATGGAGAAGAGGGGACACATGTTGATGTAGAAGAGGGGACACATGTTGATGTAGAGCAGACATGAAGAAGAGGGGACACATGTTGATGAAGAAGAGACATGGAGAAGAGGGGACACATGTTGATGTAGAAGAGACATGAAGAAGAGGGACACATGTTGATGTAGAAGAGACATGAAGAAGAGGGGACACATGTTGATGTAGAAGAGGGGACAACATGTTGATGTAGAAGAGACATGAAGAAGAGGGGACACATGTTGATGTAGAAGAGACATGGAGAAGAGGGGACACATGTTGATGTAGAAGAGACATGGAGAAGAGGGGACACATGTTGATGTAGAAGAGACATGGAGAAGAGGGGACACATGTTGATGTAGAAGAGACATGAAGAAGAGGATTTTGCATAATAGGTGATCTTTAAGAATGTCCCGAACACCATCAGGATTCTAAAACACAAGCCAATAGTTCAACTTGTTCTTATTTATTGATTTAAGAAGGGACGATGCATAACCGTGAGCGTTAGGATTTATTGTGTAAAAGAGTCCCATTTGAGAGGAACATGTTTCACGTGTAGTCCCTGCAGGTTGATGGCATTACAATAAGACGTTGATAAACACAGTAGCTTTAATGTGTACCTATGTTGTTGGTGTGTGTGCGGTCGGTAAGGCGTCCGTGTGTTTGTGTTGTTCTCAGGAGGGGGTAATCATCAAGACAGGAGCAATCAGTGGAGCTTGTCTATGTCTCCAATCATCCAGAGAAACCCCCATGGACACAGCTGTGTGTTGTGGTGTGTGTGTGTGTGCTGTGTGTGTTGTGGTGTGTGTGTGTGTGTGTGTGTGTGTGTGTGTGGTGTGTGTGTGTGTGTGTGTGTGGTGTGGTGTGTGTGTGTAGTGTGTCGTGTGTGTGTGTGTGTGTGTGTGTGTGTGTGTGTGTGTGTGTTGGTGTGTGTGTGGGGTGTGTGTGTGGTTGTGTGGTGGTGTGTGTGTGTGTTTGTTTTCATGTGTGTTTGTATGCATGTGTATACTGATTGATGCTTCATTGACAGTGTTAGTGGGGGGCTCTCTGGCTGATTGGATGCAAACACACACACACACACACACACACACACACACACACACACACACACACACACACACACACACAACCCTAACCCAGTCTTCACCCTAAAATTAATGATTCCCCTTATGGGGACCTCCAATTTGTCCCCATAAGGGAGGCGAGTCCCCACACATGACTGTGTAAACAGATGTAGGTCCCCACAAGTATAGTAATGCTAGGCCACACACACACACACACACACGCACACACACACACACACGCACACAACACACACACACACACACACACGCACACACACACACACACACACACACACACACACACACTCTCAAGTCTAAAACATTCTACCATATTCCTTAAATATTTGAGTGTTAATATAAGCAATAATTAGGGATTTACACAAGTCATATTTGAGTGTTTCCTTCTTCTTACTCAAAGGAAGAGAGGCTTTTTTGTGTCACCTGCTCTGATTTTATTAACACGCCTGAATTCATGAGTATTTTTGTTAACCTCTTCATGTACCAATGGAAACTTCTCTTTCCCTTTTCATGTCGCTCCTACACCAGCTTTTTGTTTTCATCCAGTTCCTGTTCCTCGGTGAGCAGCTGGCACGTAAGGGTTGAAGTGTCAGTAGTCCTTAGATTGCATTTCTTTGATGTTGATACCCTCAAATAGCAATCGTATGTGTTTGACAAGAGAAACTGTGCACACGTTCTTGGCTTTCCGGTGACCTTATGAGATGACTTGGACCACCCGACAGAAAAGCTTGATTCCAGTTTCCCCTCGCTCTTATTTGAGAAATTATATATTGTATTTTGTACATTTTCAATGTTGCGAATGTTAAAAACAGATGGGATAACAATAGCTCTGCAACAGAAACTCAATGTGAGGTTTCGAACTAAAACAACAATTTGGAAACCATGTGAACAAAACCAGAAGCTTTGTATTCCCGTGTAACCCTAACCCTAGTCTCATCAGCAACAACCTGGGGTTCAGAATCAAAGACACAATCATTTACCAAGTTTTAATCGCAGTTTCTGATAAAACATTTCTTTATATTTTGGTGTATTCCAAAAGTATTCAAAATGTTGTATACAAATCTCTCTCTTTTCACTTACTGTAAAGTTTTAATATATGTTTTTATTTTTTAAGCCAGTCCATTAAGCTCCTGTCACACTGTCCCGAAATTGACACCCGATGGACACACGATAAAGGAAATGTTCAAATTCGGCTCTGATCGTAGCAACATCGCGTCATTCGTGAGGGCGTCTAAGCCATCGTATGACCGCCGGTGGAGTTTCTCAGGCTCCGGCAGCAACTTCGTGAGCGGCAACTTCGTAAGGCACTCGTGAGGGCATCTTGTCAAGTCGTGTCATCTTCGTGTTATCATTGGTGCATTCGCCCTCACTCTGATCGGGGCGAATGCCCGATGGCACCGAGGATAACACGATGCCCTCACGATGGCCTTACGAAGGGCAAAATGGACACGAATTCAACACGAAAATGAACCTTCTCAAGGTCCTTCGGAAATTTGCTGGCATGCCAAATATTTTGCCTTCGCTCACGAAGTTGCTGCCGGAGCCTGAGAAACTCCGCCGGCGGTCATACGAAGGCTTAGATGCCCTCACGAACGGCCCGATGTTGCTACGATCACAGCCGAATTTGAACATTTCCTTTATCGTGTGTCCACCGGGTTGTTTTATTGCACAACAAAATCATGTAAACATATTATGTAAATAACCCAATTTGTGTTCTGTGAAACTGAAAAGGATATAATATATTATTTTGAAGGACAGTTGACAGGAAGTTGTTGTTGCTATGGAAACAACATTTTTTTTGTTCTTTACTTTATCCGTCTTTATATGGAGAAAATATTACGTTTTCTCCATATAAAGACGGATAAAGTAAAGAACAAAGTCTGAAGATATCAGTACAGTATCATAGTACTGTAACATAATTATTTGTGGTACTTTCATTGCAGTTGTATTTCTTAAATGTAATGTACATGTTGCCTTCGTGTGTGGTTCGGGGCCATCTTTGTGCGAAATTCACAATTCCATATTCGTGTGTCCATCGGGTGTCAATTTCAGGACAGTGTGACAGGGGCTTAAAGGACATACCTTTTATGATCAGTTGTATTGAGAAATATTAACAACACACAATCTTTTTAAGGGTATGTTCTTTACACAGTCTGCAAGGCAAGGCAAGGCAAGGCAATTTATTTGTATAGCACAATTCATACATTAATGCAATGCAAAGTGCTTTACAGGATCAAACAGAGAAAACACAATACATTGAGAAGAAATACAAAACACAAAAAAATAATTAATTAAAAGAAAGAAGACCTTTTTTAACAGTTCGAAAATGTGAACATTTAAATTTGAAAAGCCATATTAAAAAGAAATGTTTTTAGACCTGATTTAAATGTTTCTAAAGTGCTAGCCATTCTCAGATGTTTTGGGAGTTTGTTCCATGCATCAGGAGCATAGATGCAGAAGGCTGCTTTCCCACGCTTTGATCTCACACATGGAGACAGTGAGCTGGCCTGCGCCTGAAGACCTAAGCGGTCTGCTGGGTTCGTACCACTGAAGGAGGTCCTTGGTATATTTGGGTCCTAGCCCGTTTAGCGCTTTATATGTGTGCATTAAAATCTTAAAGTCAATTCTCTCACTAACTGGAAGCCAATGCAGTGATCTCAGCACTGGAGTGTGTGTGATCTGTTTATCTTTGTCCGGGGGTTAAACACTCTGGCAGCAGCATTTTGAATAGTTGGAGTTTACGGAGTGATTTTTTTTGTGAGGCCTGTGAAGATGCTGTTGCAAGTAGTCAAGCTTGCTAAAAACAAATGTATGGACACGTTTTTCAAGGTCTTGCTTCGACATAAGGTCTTTAATACGTGAGATATTTTTAAGATGGTAGTAGGCTGATCTGTTGATTGCCCTGATGTGGCTGTTAACATTGAGATCAGAGTCTAAAATTATACCTAAGTTTCTTGCTTGACTTTTCGGTGTCGAGTGATAATGATTCCAGGTGTGCAGAGACTTTAATTCTTTCTTATTTGGTTCCAAAAACCATTACTTCGGTTTTTTTGTGTTGAGCTGTAAGAATTACGGCACATCCAGTCATGTATTTGTTTTAGACATGTGATCAATAAATCAGTAGGACCGTATTCATCTATGGAAAGTGATATGTAGATGTGGGTGTCATCCGCGTAATTATGATAGGAGATGTTATTATTTCTAATTATTTGAGCAAGTGGCAGCATGTACAAATTGAATAGAAGGGGCAAAATAATACCTTTTACTTACCACTTTCACTGAGATGTATCAACAATTTTAACACTTTCCCTGAATTCTTTCCAATCTCCTTCCTACAGTATGAACACCTTGAAACAGCTGTTCTTGGTGGGGAGTGTTTTTTCCAGACAGTCCTCGGAAAGCAACCATTTCTGTCACGATAACAGTATTTACTATTCTGTTTATCCTGTTGTGAGGAAATGTCACTCTTGGAGACAGATCGTGCTGTCGCATGCTATATGAACCTTTTTCATTTAAGTTAAAATCAATATCAGAATGGGTGCTTCAGGTACTCGTAAAATATCTAGCGGTGTTTGAGGGTTTAATGAGAATGACGTGGGAAGAAAAACACTGTTGGTGTCAGTATCTACTAAACAGAGGAAATCCAGTGTGTGTGTGTGTGTGTGTGGTGTGTGTGTGTGTGTGTGTGTGTGTGTGTGTGTGTGTGTGTGTGTGTGTGTTGTGTGTGTGTGTGTGTGGGTGTGTGTTGTGTGGTGTGTGTGTGTGTGTGTGTGTGTGTGTGTGTGTGTGTGGGGGTGAACACCAACGCACAACCCACTGCGCCACACGCCACCGTACCCCAATACAATTTAGAAGTATTTTGTATGCTAATTTATACTACTCCAAGACAGTATTGTACTTTTTACTCCACTTAAATTATCTGACGGCTTAAGATACTTTATATTCAGATTGTCAGCTAATACAAAATATGAACCAAATAATAAAAAAAACATTTATGCTGCTCTGATTGGTTAGCTGGTCGGCTCTGTTGTGGTTGGTCAACCAATTAGAGATGTCCCGCCACTTAGGCCAATATCACTTACAATTTGTTGGAGAAGGGCCTGTGTTACATACTGATGTCATAATGTTTAAGTAAACAGAGTCCAATCGAGGCGATCAGCTTTTAACCCTAACCCACTACAGCAGGGGTGGGGAACCTCCGGCCCCCGGGCCGTATACGGCCCGCGAGACAATTTGGTACGGCCCTCGAGGTAATTTATAAACACACGCAAAAAAGAAAACGAAATCTAGACCGCAAAAAAAATTAAACAAGCGAGTGCCTGTTTTTCCTGGCCAAGGTCAGGGTACATGTACACAACACGAGCCTAACGTGTCATCACGTGGTATATGTCTCGTCTGACAGGGGTGCAGTTCTGACGGAGAGCACCAGAACGTGGCTCGGCACTTCAGACAAGGAGCCGTACACATGCCGCAGTTTCTGCGTGGCTGTGTCTTTAGTTGTAAGCCCAGTGGCGATCTGTCCATCCGTCATACCGACCATACAGTCAATAGCTTTGTTGTTATTAGCATCTAGTTAGCTAGCTATGCTAACGAATATAAGAAGCTTTTTCTCCAACCAGTGAGGTAAAGGCACATCTTTATATGATCATTATAGTTATAAAAAAAATAAGAGAATAAAGTAAACAGGTATAAAATACTATATGACAGTAAAAAAAAGTTGTTATTAATAAACAAGAATACAGTTGAAAGGGGAGTGATTTGTAAAATATCCATAAGAAAAAAGTAAATCTGCTTATAGTTCTGTTTCATCTGGTGTTGAGAGATGTTTCCATAGATCTCTTCATTTTGCTGTCAAAGTGCACCAGATTGATGCTTTCAACTTCAATATTTAAAAAAAAATCTTCCCAGGGGAGCAAGCCCCCCTGGACCGCCCTAGAGGAGGTTAGGTCCCCCCCACACTTAAATCATGTCCATGGATAGGAAACTAAATACATTTGCACACATCTTGTGTCCATATCTTTCTGTTTTGGTGGTCATGCCACACCGTGCACGTGCATGCATACGTGAGTCATGGTAAGATGTCTGGATTAAGAGGTTGATTTTTCTTTGCACAGCCTGAAAGAAAGAAGAAATAAATGGGCTGTGATTTTAGTTTTTTTAAGCAGAGGTCATAATTTGTACGGCCCTCGGAGGATGTTGAAAAAATGTAAATGGCCCTTGAGAGGAAAAAGGTTCCCCACCCCTGCACTACAGGAAAGGGAACACCTCAAAAAGCATAATAGGGCCTCTTTAAATACACGATCGTTGGTAAGCACGTTGAAGCATCTAAGGGGAATTTATTCTGGAAGCAACATTTAACTCAGAGCTAATTATTCTCTTATTTGTTGTGATTGTCAGCAACGATCAGACTCCAATAAAGCTATTGTTGGTGTTCGATGGGAAGAATTGGAATCTCGGGAACCCGGCCCGCAGGTCTTTCAATGCAAATGTACAAACCCTGAAGCACGTGACAAATCAAAAGAGACACATGCAAACAAACATGCACTAATTAGTCGACAGCATCGCCGTGCATTGATCACTCTTTACTGCCTTCATTTGTTAGGTTGATTTAGCCCTGAGCACAAATCCTAAGTGTCTCGATGTTAATAAAGCTGTATATTCACGGTCGTGGCTTCTTGTCGTTCTTTACATTTATATTGCATATCAATGTGTGTGTTTCCTTTGCTGTGCATCAGTGTGTGTTTTCTTTCTGACAAGCAAAACAAATCTATAGGGACCCCCCCCCCCCCCCCAGAATACAAATGGCTGCTAGTTTTTAGTGATTGCTTCTTCTTATTGACAAATGGCTGTGAAGTGTAGTGAGGGTGTTACCTGTCACTGTTGCTTTTATTCTTATTGAATTCTGTCCTTCTGTTGGTTCTCTGCTCTCTCTGTGTGTGTGTGTGTGTGTGGTGTGTGTGTGTGTGTGTGGTGTGTGTGTGTGTGTGTGTGTGTTGTGTGTGTGTGTGTGTGTGTGTGTCGTGTGTGTGTGTGTGTGTGTGTGTGTGTGTGTGTGTGTGTGTGTGTGTGTGTGTGTGTGTTGTGTCTGGCATTACTATACTTGTGGGGACCTACATCTGTTTACATAGTCACGTGTGGGGACCGGCTTCCCTTATGGGGACACATTTGAGGTCCCCATAAGGGGGATCATTAATTTTAGGGTGAAGCCTTGGTTAGGATTAGGGTAAGGGTTAGGTTAAGGGTAAGGGTAAGGGTAAGGGTTAGGCATGTGTTGGCTATGGTTAAGGTTAGGATAAGTCTCCAGGAAATGCATGTAAGTCAATGTAATGTCCCCTGAAGTGATGTATACATTGTGTGTGTGTGTGTGTGTGTGTGTGTGCGTGTGTGTGTGTGTGTGTGTGTGTGTGCGTGTGTGTGTGTGTGCGTCTCAGAGCAATATCCTTCGGGGTAAAATGGTAAACATCGCAGGTGGTTATGAATTAATAGGATAATAAGAAAAGCAATCAAAGACTGATTGATTGTATTCGCCTGAAGCCCAGATGCTTTGATCAATAGGAATTCCAGGCATAAATTAAAGTTAAGCTGACATTTTTTGTTTTGTATATTTACCTGTTCACTGATTGTAAGTAGCAGGAGGAAGCTTTTATAATGCTTCTTCTAAAATACTTTTGTCATCATTGATGGAAACCATCAACGGTCAGTTGGTTGGAAATATGTGGTCATTATTATTTAATTGATTCAAATACTCTGGAATCGAGGTTTCAATTTGCGTAGATGGATATATGAGTTTGTCAACAGTTATTGGCCCTTTGATGAAATATTGATCAGTGAATCATGTTGTCAACCTCCCATATAATCTGAGATCCTAATCTCTTTGTTTATTACACGGCTCGAGAATCACGTGTTGGTGTGTGATCTCCAGAGACGTTTCTACCTGGACATTAACATAATTCAAATAACAACAACATGTAAAAAAATGCTGAAAAACAAGAAAATAACTGGTGCTAAACATTAAAGAGAATTGCGGGTGAAATTAGCAGGTTTTAAAAAAGGGGAATTGCAATGAGGCAATAGGCTCGTTTCAAATTGCCAGTAGTAAGTTGTTGTTTAAGGTGTCAAACAGATATATATAGTTGTACATATTATATCTGTTTCTCATACACCTGCTCTTTCTTTCTCTTGAACCGGCGTTGGTGATGCTTGAGCACTGAAGTTAACTCTTATGGCACATTTCCACTGCAGCGGGGTAGCCCCCGTTTAAGCGTCCTCGCTCAGGCCTCGGGCTGCCTTGCTGGCCGTCCGAGGTCGTGGCGCATTCACATTCCAGTTTAGGACCTGGGGGTAGTTACTATAGCAACGCAGTGTAGGCGGGGCGATCGGCTTTTTTTTTTCACATTTCCAGTTGTTCCGTCGAGCTCCCGCTGGATTTTATCATCCCCAATGAGATGTAGGAACGTCGTCACCCGTCCTTGGTCGACTACGGTTTGCTTTTCTTTGACGTTGCCATTTTGTGTAGCTCCTCCGTTTGCAAAAATGCTGCAAGCTTGCTTCTAGATATATATGCGACGCTCGGGATGATCTCGCGCGCGATCTTGTGACGATTCTCTCTGACCAATCAGCAGTCGAGAGTGTTGACGTCACTAGTTCAGCCCTGGCCTGATAGAACCACGATTTTATGGGGCCGGAAAAAGAGGGAAAAAGTACCGCTAGCCGGTGCTACGCTATATGGAGAGGCCACCCAAAAACTGGCCTGGCCGCTTGAGGACGCTTGAGGACGATTAAGTGACGCTTAAACGGGGCTACCCGCTGCAGTGGAAATGCGCCATTAGATGCACGAGTGACTTGGACCCTACACTCTTCCATAAGTGGGTCAAAAAGGACCCGTATTAGAATAATATGTGTTTGTATGCCATTTGTTGTCCTTTTGGTTAAGAAAAATCACTTGTATAATATTTAGTATTATATTTTGGTTCACACTAGAAATATTTTATATTTAATTTTTCACTATTTATAATATTAGACATTTTTTTTAAATTTGGAAAAAAAATAAAAAATTCCATAGAAAATGTTTGACCCACTTATGGAAGCTTGGGGTAATAATACGAAAATTACAATTTCTTAAAATCTATAAAATGTAAAATTTGAATGGCATGATATCCAAAACATGTTTTTTGAGGAATAGCTGGAATATGGAATAATAGAAAAATGTAATTACAAAGATACTTCAAGAAAACCACCTCACCGGGTCAAAAAGACCCACTTATGCATCTAAGGGATAACAAAGACAGTTTTAATGAGTTTTATTTTGTTTCCGGTGAGTTAGTTTTACAGATATCAGCAGGCTACAGTAAAAGTACTGTTATGTGACTGTAGGCCTCTGGCTTTGAGGAAAGAATATTAATTGTATGGTTTGTGAATAAAAAACTCAGATTCTATCGTACTTTCACCTAAAAGTGCGTCATTGCACATAAGTTGTCTATGTTTTCATTACTACTGATTGGAGTTGGAGCTGAAACATTCCTGTTACTTCCGCTTACTCATTTTAATGGAAATGAATACCAATTGTAACTTTTAACATAAAAGCAAAAGCCAGATGTTGGTATCGATGGGGAGCTTAAGAACATCTAACAATATAATAAAGGTCCTTCAAAAAATATATACTTGAAAATCCTTTTATGAATCTAATAATGTAGATATTTGTCTTTGATTCCCACTGTAGGCACATGCACTCAGACGTTGTAAGTGTTAGAAAATCAGATAAAAATACTTTAAATATCATTCACATTATGTGACTTTTTGAAATGCTTTCATTTTAAAGCCTCTTAAGATTCTATTGCTGATTTTCTTTTTTCTGCATTTTACACTTGAGCTCCAACAAAAACTCCCAGCCACTCATCCTCTTCAATCCTAAACATCATGATAAAGGATTTCACATTAAAATGTAATCATGAACTATATCATCCTCTTCATCCTCACCCCCTGCTGCAGCTCCTCTGAAATGCTGCCCTCTGAAAGCCTGCTGCATATTCCTATAACCTCTCACACCTGTCCTCACTTTGCCTCTCTTTTCAATGTGGCCTAAAGTGAAGAAAGTGAGAACTTGTATAAAAAACGCACGCCTGTTTCTGAGCTCTGCGTAACGGAGGAGCACAGAGCTGGATTTAAACTTGGCACAACGTTAACGTCAGTCCCCATGGATATTAGAGTATCGTTACTGCAGTCATATATGTACTTCTTATAGTCTAGATCAGGGGTGTCAAACTCAAGGCCCGGGGGCCAAATCCGGCCCACGACTTCATTTTATGCGGCCCCGTAAGAGCTCTGAAAGAATATAATATGTTTATTATACGATTACATGCCGATTTACAGAAGCACGATGTCCATAAACTACATGTCCCACAATGCATCTCAAATATGCTTTTTTCTTAGAATTTGCTTTTTTCTTAGAATTTGACTTTTTTCAAAATATGCCTTTTTCTCAAAATGTTAGTTTTTAAAAACGTCACCTATTTTTATTTTGTTTTACTTCCAGAGTTTGGCTTTTCTTTTAAAGTAATTGTGTGACATTCTCAGTGAAGAGACTTGCAATTATTTGCCTGAGACTTCTTCTTTCAGACGTAGTCATTTATGAATTTATAACCCTATCCGATAATAATCCAATGCAGGGGCAATAATGTGATATAATTAGGGCTGTCAAGTTAACGCGTTAACGCAAAAAAAATTAACGGCACTAATTATTTTAACGCGATTAACGCATGTGTATTTTTTTTTCCTCGGCCCGCCCCGTAGTTTCAGAGTGCATCGAGTTTAAAATACCATCTAAACGCTGATGCTGACAGCCCCGCTCCTGCCGCCCGCTTGTGGCAGACCACACTTCCACGCTCACCGGCAGGCACCGACTGGCCATCGGGAGGACCGGGAGGGTGTGTGTGGCCCGAGCGAGAGAGACCTTACGTGCATTGTTGTTGTTAGCATCTGGTGCTAGCTAGCTGCGCTAACGGATATAAGGAGCTGTTTAAATGAAAACAGAGGAGCGACATTTCGCCACAAACCCCATTTGTATTGTATTATTGTATGAGAGGTTCCAGGTTGAATTGAGGCGAATATTTGTAATGTTCAGAGGTTGTTGTGTTTAATATTCATGAGAATATTTGTCATTGTTCAAATGATAATAAACATTAGCATAAAGCATATTTGTCCACTCATATGTTGATAAGAGTATTAAAAACTTGAAAAATATGAATCTAAGGTACATTTAGAACAGATAAAAAATGTGCGATTAATTTGCGATTAATCGCGATTAACTATGGACAATCATGCGATTAATCGCGATTAAGTATTTTAATCGACTGACAGCCCTAATAATACATTATTTTATATTAAATGTTTATATATGTATTTTTATATAGTCTTAAAGTTACAACTGGCCCTGAGTGAAACCATAATGCTGATGTGGCCCGCGATGAAATTGAGTTTGACACCCCTGGTCTACTGTAGATTGTATATTGATCACAAACAAGTCAGCATGCATTAACCCCCCCTCAGGCCTTTAACCAATCTGCAGACGCACTGACATCTGCATGGAAATCAGGTACGAAGCAAATATGTAAATGTCAAAGTAAACATAATGAAACAAATGTACAGGAGATAGTATTTAGTGTACTATGCGTATAAAAGATGTTGTGAACATTGAGGACTTTATACTATTGAACTTTATCTGTATTTAAGTTTATTTTTTAAGCTTTATGGGACACCACCTATTGGCGTTGTTGGCAGGATGCGTGTATATATAAATAACAACTGAGGATAATAACAGTTGTCAGATTTTTCACATGAAATATGAATGATTATCCATCACATTATCTATATCTCAGTATGCATGTCTGATGGTGGCCATAATGTTTTCTAAATGCCCCCTGTCATGGTGCTGTGCATCTCTTACTGTGCTTTAGTCATATTAAAGGTGGGGTAGGTACGTTTCAGAAACCGGCTCGAGCGCACTAAAATTTGAAAGTACACAGCCGAAAAGAATCCGCCCCTTCCTTCAGACTTCCTTACAGAGCACCTCCTCCAACACACATGAACGCGCACATGACGTCAGCAGACTGGTGAAAGTGGCTGCCTGTTGCTGGTGAGTCATTGAAGTGCTGCTGCAATGCACGCCCAATGACGGCACGCCCAATGAGGGCACGAGATACATTTGTGCGTGCACGAGATGGAAGGCTGACAGACATGGCGGCAATCCAACCCGTAATACTTTTTACAGCGCCACGGCTTCCACAGATGACATTTCTTTATGGATTTTATGTCAAAGCACTTCAGATATCCATTGCTATCGGGATGTTAAGAGCATTCCATGGAATATAACAAAAAGCGTATCTCGAGCCGGTTTCTGAAACTTACCTACCCCACCTTTAATGAGTTCAATCGTCACTTTCAGGATCTGTCAATTTCTTACATTTAGATTCATGAAAAGAAATGTGGCTGTGCAAGAAGTAAAAACATGCAAATTCAAATGTCAGTGTTTATGTTTAAATTTGTAGAATCTGTTCAGAACTGACAAAACTGTTTTTCTGACATTCTCAAATCATTCTACTTGATGGCTTTGTTTCCCATCATTATTCATGAGACTGTAAATGAAAGAAAAGTCTTTCAGCTTAGAAGGTGAGGGTTTTTTAGATTGAACATCATTTAATTCAAAGAACTCCATTCCCTCCAGTTCTTAATTACATGCTGGCAGTTTACTGAGAGATTAGAAAGATGAAGATAATGTAAGCACATCCAGGTCCCTTGGAAGCAAAACTGAACAGCAATCTGTCTTCCCAGTTCCTTGTTGTGGAACAAGCTGTATGTCTTTGTCTAAAGTGGATTTCGTCAGTGGATTAATTGTAAATATATTCACAAAGAGCCGCCGACGGGGGATTTTCTTCCACTCATGGTAGGTGCATTAGTATAAGTCTGTCTTCCCTGTTCATGTCCTCATGTCGCAGCACGTCACAGAATGCAAACTCAGATCTGTAAAATTGAGTAAGGGTGCATTCACACCTAATAGTCCATTCTCTGGTGCGCACCAGACGACAGTTTGTTACATTGTTTCATTTTTCAGAAGGTTCGGTTTGCGTTCACACTGGCAAAACTCAAACGGACTATAAACTTTAAACACAAGACATGTCATGGGCGTCGCAGCCATTATCTGAGGGTGGGACAAGTCCCCCCCACTTTTTCCAATGATTAGTTTAGGACCCCCCCACTTTTACCATGCGGAAAGTCCGTGAATCGGTCTATCCACTCGCGCACTCTGTAGAGCGCTGTGTCAGAGCTTCACTATCAAATCCATTCCACTTGCTTATTGAGAGAAAGCCCAAATCAATGAAACTCCGTTCCATGTTTTCACTGCTGCTTTGTACCAAGGCAGATTCTCCCATAGCGCGCGTGTTCAAGGAGTGTTGTCATAGTTGGACAGCTCAGATCTGTTGTATGAAGCGATGCCGATAGCGGAGGTAAGGCACACACACCAAGTGTTCAGGACATTGTTAATACAGCGAAAATCAAAGCTGACGATCTCTTGGTGTGATATGTTTTCTCCCCCAGACAACATGGACATAAGAACATTTCAAAGAAGAGGAAAGTAAGTCCTCAGCTGGTAGCAGTTAATCAGTTAGCAGTGATGGCGGCGTCTCACTTCTGGAGAGGAGTTTCGTCTTCATGTCATGATAGAGAGATACAAATACTGAATAGTTTAGATGAGAAAAGGCATCGAAATGCCAGGCTGCTAGTATTTATCATGTGAACATGAATAACCCGATCTCTCTGTGCTCATGTAACACCATGATGTCCATGTAGAGACGCAGTCAGTGTGTTTTACTGGAGCCTCAGTTCGATGAGAGATTATTTTCTGAGTTCTTTAACTTAGGTACTCTCTCTCAAAATGGTAATGTGCATTATGTTTTAATTATACTTCTTATCATTCAGAAGCTTTTTGTGTGTGTTTATGTTTTACTGAGTGCTTATAGGCCATTTCCATCCAGTATTCAGTTAACTGTTTATTTTCTGTGCACATTACATAGATAGCTAATATTCCACCTACTGCTTGAGACTTTGAGTCTTCAAAATGTCCAATGTCACAGACTGGGACTTACTTTAGAGTCAGTTGTATTTACATTCAGTAGACTTGTTATGATTCAATGTGAAAGAGTATACTGCTCAATACATAATGATCACTTCACCACCTCTCTTGACATCTAGGCGCTTGAGAGTGAGTCAGAGGCAGAACACAGGGACAGTGGAGAGAGGTCCGGTGCTGAGGTGAGTGATGAAAGGGAAATGACAGTTTAGAGTAATTGTGATGTGGACTCTCATCCCAGAATGTTAAGGAAATCAGTGGGGATATTGAACAGGAAACATTTCAGGCAAGGGGCAACATGTGACCAATATAGACAGAAGAGCAACATTTATTTGAACATTTAAGTCAATGATACCATTCCTAGGTGAACTTAACATCGGTATGGAGTCAGATCAGTCTCAATATTAATAAATGCTCACAGAAGGATTCACAAAAGTATTTTGCGATTTATATATAAATGACTCTCCACAATATCTCTCAATGCACTCACACATATTTATTGTTGTATATAAATGTACAAAAAATGGGCATTTAAACTGCTTTTTATTAATTAAAAGACGGCTCTGAATTACTAATCAAATATGTTTCCTTTCTTTACAACTGGATGAAATTACAAAATGTACCCATCATTTCCCTCATGCTAGTATAGCCACATAAAAGTATCAAACCACCTGTTAGAATGCACCAGAATACAGGAAATATATTTTATTTTTCATGGGGGGGATCCCCAAACCCCCCGTTAAAAATGTCCCCCCCACATTCAGAATGCTTCCTACGCCCATGAGTCATGTGCTCGGAAATGCTGTTCAACCATTGGTCAGACATTAAGGGGGTAAAAACAATTTCTACCGGAGCCTCCGCCTTGGAGCATCGGCACTTTCGGCAGGTTATTCTCGTGCTGCTGTTAATCTGGAGATCAACAGACGCAAGCGAGCCGCGCATATGATTATAATCAGACAACGTCCGTTAAAAAACATTATAACATAATGATAGACGTTCTGCAGTAAGGAGGGGCGTTTCACCGACGACAGGTCTTCTTACTTTTATAGCTGACGGAGAATTGTTACTTTACACGACACTGTTCAACACTTCATTCTGCTTCGCTCTTTAACTAAACAACCGCGGATGTCTTGAAAGACTCTTTCGCTAAAGATGTTGAAGATATCCGCGTTCTTGTGACACGTAAATACTACGCTTCCTATGTTTTGGTGCGGACTGCGTTCACACCAGCAATGAACCGCGCTCGGAGACCACCTATTTTAGCGGACCAGAGTCCGGTTGTTTAGTTCACTTAAGAGGTCTCTGATTGTGTTCACGCCGACCCAAATGAACCGCACCAAGCGGCTAAATGCACCAGGGTTCGATTGAACCGGACTATACAAGGCAGGTGTGAACGCACCCTAAGCCACTGTTTCACCTATCTAAAAATCCCCAACCCTAACCCTAGTTTTGCACAATTTACTAACCCTAAAATATATCGCAAAGAAACTGGTCTTTATGTACATAAAGTTATATAAACATACCTCTTTCTCTGTCAAAATACAAGCTAATTCTCTGGGATTAGTATTGTTTGTCAGCTGGAGAACTATTAATTATGTTTTTAATTAATATCTCAGCTATCGCAGCTTTCGGTAATACCAATTACTAACAATGCCTGAAATAATGTAACAATACCTATATTACAACAATTGTTCTGTTGCACAACTCATAAAGTTAGTGGACGATAATTAAGAACGTATATAATAATAATAAAAATGCGATATATTGAGTTTCAAAACAGTAGATCCTATACTTCCCATAAACCCACCTCCAGTTTGTGACATTTACTTTCTCTTAAATGTGTGTACTCTCGAAGCCAAAGCTGAGATACATCAGGTTTATGTTTTCACTTATGAACTTTGGAGGCTTTCCAGTTTCATCTCTACCAAAGATCTTTTCTGCAGACTAGGCACTTTTTCTGCCTCAATGAATGATGTGGGAGCAAACCATGGCTGAAGTGTCCGCCGTATTTCACTGCACAATATTGTTTCCATATGAAAGCCCGTGAAATGGTGGTTATATTATAACAAGTTTCTAAAGAGAAAAGCCGTAAATTAACCGACAGGCTGGGAAAGCCTTGGAAAGTAGAAGAAAGGTCAGTGAAGTTGAAAATGACTTCCTGTCAAAAGAGTGGCGTAGCCCTGAGGAGTGACAGTGAGTGATACACTGAACATCACTGAGAGGCTCTCGGAAGCACCTTTCAGACTTTACTTTAAAGGGGACCTATCAAGCAAAATGCACTTTGTGATGTCTTTTATACATAAACATGTGTCCCCGTGTGCGTCGGGGAACTCACGCAGCGTCAGAAAATAAAACCCTCTCTCTTTTCCTCCATACCCAAATCTTTTAAAAACAGGGGTACAACGAGCGGATACAGATGTGCTGCCGATCTGACGTCAAATCGGCAGCCGACCCATAGACAGCGTTGCTATCAGAAACAATGCCTGACGTGTTTTGGACGTAATCTCGTCTTTGTTTACATTAGCCTCGCTAACCCTCAGAGCTAACCTGTACTGGAGAGCACGTGTGTTTAAAAAGCAGGGAATAAAAAAAGAACTCACCTTGTGATAAACCCGAAGGAGAAAAAGTAATTGAGCTCCATACTGCTTCAGAAATATTCCTTGATGTGGTTTAGAACAGGATGGCGTTTTACAGCAGAATTTAACTTTATCTCCGGTAGAATTCTGATCAGGCATTAGCTCCGCCTCCTCTTTTATTTTTTCAAGCTAAGGACCCAAAATCTGTGTTTCTCTAACAGGGCTGCAAAAGAGGGGTTTGAGCAGAATGAGGCATGGCTACAACGGGGGAACTGTTCGGTATTTTAAGCAAAAAACTTCACAGACATGTTTTGTATAGGTATGGCCCTACAATATATGTTTCCAATAGAGCATGATAGGTCCACTTTAAATCCTAAAGTTCCCCGAGTGAATGTGACTGCTGCAGGTTACTCTCTGTACTACTATTAGTAAGACTCCTATTAAAGATCCGGAAAAGCTGTTTTTTAGATAATGGAAGAAAACATGTGGCTCTCCAAATGAACTCCAAATGAAGGCCAACATCACAACTTACACTAAACTTCAGTGGTCTTGCTTTGTATTACTTAGAGGGCAGGAATGAGTCCTAAAGTGCAGATATAAGTCAGCATTTTACCTCTTTCTTTTGCCTTGTCTGGAAATCAATGTTTTCGTTATTTACGTGTTTGTGGTTAAAAGCCTGAAATAAGGACCGCTATCAAAAAACTGAAGACATGTTATTGTTTTGTTCTACACATTTAAAAACGGATGTTACTAACCGTTGTCTAAATGGGACTACTGAACATAACCACGCCGAACATTAGCCGCTTTTAGCTTAGCGGTGGTGACATCAAGTGACCGTGCTGTAAATCTAGCTTTTTACTTAAAAAATCATAAAGTAACGTAAATATTTGCAGATTATCGTGCTGAGGAAAACGTGTAAGTATCATCAAAGTGAGTTCGCAAAAGATCAAATTTTCTCCATTGTTCCGAAATCCAATTGAAAAATGTATTTGCTTTTTGTTGAAGAAGCCTCCACTGGCTTCCGGTAACTGCTAGAATCCACTTCAAGACACTGGTACTTGCGTACCATGCTGCGAATGGATCTGACCCTTCCTCCATCCAGGACATGGTTAAACCGTACACCCCAGCACGTGCACTCCGCTCTGCATCAGCCAAACGGCTCGCTGCACCCGCACTGCGAGGGGGACCCAAGTTCCCATCAGCAGAAACACGTGGGTTTGCTATCCTGGCTCCAAGATGGTGGAATGAGCTCCCATTGACATCAGGACAGCAGATAGCTCACACCATCGGGACGGGTGGCGCTGTGGTCTGTGCATCTGATCATCAGATCAAGGGGGGTGCTGGGGAACTCCAGTTCGAAACCCGCTCCTGCCGCCACTGCGTCAGGCCGTTGTGTCCTTGGGCAAGACACTTCACCCGGATTTGCTCCTGTGGGTATTGTCCACAATACATGTATGATACTAATGTGTACTTGTAAAAGCGCCTCGATGACTTCGAGGCGTGAAGATGGACGGTGTGGCGCAGTGCGCTGTGCAATGATCATCAGATCAAGGGGTGAAACCCGCGTCTGTAAAGCCGTTGTGTCCTTGGGCAAGACACTTCACCTGAACTTGCTCCTGTGGGTATTGTCCACAGTACATGACCATTGCATGTATGTGTAATGTGTATTTGTGAAGCGCTTTATAAGGAATTATTAATTATTATTACCAGAGATGGGGACTCGAGTCTGCGACTCGGACTCGAGTCGCACTTAAGTCGCACACACAGAGACTTGAGACTTGACTTGGACTCGTGACCAAAATACTTCAGACTCGACTTGGACTCGTGTGTTGGGACTCGTGAACAATCATTGTGTTTTCTATTTTTGGCGTATTAAAGGTGGGGTAGGTACATTTGAGAGAAACCGGCTCGAGATCGCTAGAATTTGAAAATACACAACCGGAGATAATCTGCTAGAGGCTGCTACTTCCTTATAGAGCCCGCCTCCTCCAACACACACGAACGTGCACATGACCAATGAGGGCACGAGATAAGTGTGTGCCCAGATGGAAGGCTGACAGGCAGGCAGGCCATCCAGTTACTTTAGCCGGGCTCATTACGCAGACGTGCGCGCCTCTGTTACTACCTCGTAGTAACACCATGGCGACCGGCGGCACACCTGCGGCTGTACCGCTTGTAATTAGGTTCAACTACAAACACTTCGAACAAAACGCCGGCGGCACCAACAAAAGGAGCGCACACTGCAAAGTCTGCAATATCAAAATCAAGGATGCTGGCGCAACAACGTCGGATTTCATCAGGCACTTGAAAACTCACCCGGAGAGGTCAATCACATTAACATAGACGGATAGCAAACATGTTTAGCTCAGCATCAGCTATGTAATGTTAACTTAGCTTGCTACTAGCTTTGTATTTGTGATACTGATTTCTGTCTGATTCTGAAGTGTTTTGCTTATAAGTTGTTTGCATTTAGCTAAAGTGTGATGTTTTTCCTCATATTGCATTGCAATAGCCTGTTTAAAGTCATCATATAACAAACAACTAATCAGTACTGATACTGTATGCTAATAGATATAGGAGTGATAATAACACAGTAAATGCTTTGAATTTCTTAGATATAGCCGTGCAGTATTCTTAACAGACTGGATAGCAGCAGACAATAGAAGGCTTATTACAACCAGAAGAGACATGAGACTTTTCTTTTTTTAGAGACTTGAGACTTGACTTGGACTCGTGACCAAAGACTTGAGACTTGATCAAGTCTCACCCCACAAAGACTTGAGACTTGACTTGGACTCGTGACCAAAGACTTGAGACTTGACTTGGACTTGCAAAAAAAGACTTGTGAACATCTCTGGCTCACACACCTTCCGGACTGAAAACGATAGAACTATTATCAAAACACTTATATACTAATAAAGGGCTGGCTTACCTAAAGCCAGCTGAGTAGCACTTGAAATGTTTTGGCTCTATGAAACCTGATGTACTTATGATTCTGTTTTCTTCAAGTTTGTATTTTGTTGGGCGAACGCACTTATTGTAAGTCGCTTTGGATAAAAGCGTCAGCTAAATGCAATGTAATGTAATGTAAAAGCCAGAGAAATATCAGAATCTGGGTCAACATTAAAAAATGTTTAATTGCTGCAACAAACTTGTCTTTTGTGGTCATTCTAAAAAATCTCACGGAGCTCACGGTAAACACATTAAGAGTCCGGTAGAAAGTATCTCTACATCTATACAAGTTGAGGTTAAAATAGTTTCTTTGTTTTGTAATTAGTGTGAACCGACCTTTTGAAGGGCGCCGCCCCGCCTCTTCACTCTGTTCAGCGGAACAGAACAGAGTATTAGAAGTAGCCTGCGGCGATGGTTAAATCCTGCTAAGGGTCGTGACATGCAGCATATTATATTGTAACATTGGTCTCGTGTTGCGTAGAGAATGTAACCTCGGTTAAATGAGGTTATGAAGAGAATCTGTTTTGCTCCAGTCGTTAAAGAACTAATATCCCAACCAGAGCAGCAACGTCATTCTTTGAACATAAACACTGAAACAAATAAAAACAAAGAGCCCAGGGCATTAAACCCACATTGGCTTTATAGGTCATATTTTCTTCTTATTTATCTTACAAAAAGAGCGATAGACACATGCCCATAGGCCTTTACTCTTTGACACCACTGCTAAAACACTGCCTGTCCTCAGCTTGAATGTCTCAGTTCGTCTTTTGCTTCATCTCAACCCTTAATGTCAAAGAAGAACTTGTGAGTACATTTTCGGTTGATTTCAATACGATGTTGAGCAAAAAGTAGAACTCCAACAAGACCAATGAATTCCCCCCAAAACCTCACGATGTTAAACAAGACACAACAAAACATATTGAGAGGTGTTATCGGTTGATTCCGGAGAAAATATTAGCTGACGATTAGCATCTTGAGTGACAAGTGCATTCAATCATGAAGATACAAACTGCAAGTACATTATCTATCAATACGAAAAACCTTTGTAATTGCTACGTACATCACCGAGTTGTCTTTGTATGCCAAAGTGCAGAGAAACAGTGGGTTTGCTTCTACCTCAAGCGGTTTAATTAATATTTGGTGCAGTAGTTTAACTGATTGCTTGGCCTTGGATCTTGCTGCCTGCAGGTTTCTTGAGAATTGCTCACTGAAACAACCTCACACTCAACACTGCACTTCCGCCAGTCCTCAGCAATATACCCTCCAATTGTAAAGTTCAATGGACGAACAGCTTTTGAGAGAATCAGAGGATGGACACACACGGACAGAGACTCCCTCCATTTGAGTTAGGTGAGGAGAGGGAGTGAAAACACAGACACACGGAGAGAACATGTGAAGACTGAAAGATGTGTGTGCGTGCGTGCGTGCGTGCGTGCGTGTGTGTGTGTGCGTGTGTGTGTGTGTGTGTGTGTGTGTGTGTGTGTGTGTGTGTGTGTGTGTGTGTGTGAGTGAGTGGAAGGTGTGTGTTGAAGCCATCAGTCAGATACGGAGTCTAAGCTTCCCAGCCTCATTACACATTCAGTGTGTTTCTCAAACAAACACACACATTGTCATTAACATTCACACACACTGTGTCTCCCTCTATCTTTCACTCCACTGCTGCTGTCGCTCCAACCTCTCTCTTACACACACACACACACACACACACACACACACACACACACACACACACACACACACACACACACACACACACACACACACACACAGAGAGAAAGACACACGTAAACAAACATACATTTCAATTAAACGCAGCTCAGCTTGATGAATGTTGTTACCTTTTCGTTTCAATTACAGCGGCTGTGTAGCTAGCTCGAAAGCTGCTGTGTGCTCATGCAACATCCGCCCAGCGATGGCTCAATTACAACACACAAAGTGCAGGGACGGGTGTACACAGAGGCACAAGCACACATTAGCTGCTAATATACACAGCGGCAAACGCACACAGACAAGGCACACATATGCAAGCACACACACACACACACACACACACACACTTAGATTAGCTCATTTAGTTCTTGTCTGGACACATTTGTCACCTCTGTCTCGCTGACGGCTGTTCTGAAACCTACTTAGAATTTCCACAGGAAAACACAACATCTCAGCAACCACTGACGATGTGCGGAAACTCATAATTGTCACCCCAAATAGAAGTGTTGTTTATTCATTCATAAGTAAAAGATGTCATACGTGAGGAATGAGTGGACGCGGATGTAATTATCTCGGGGGATTCAACTTAAATTATTGCACATAGGCCAGCATCAGGGAAATGACGGGAGTGCCTTTTGATTTATTGACCCTACTTTGAGAAATGTAGCATTTTCACTCCACTTTTGTAAGCTTAATCAGGTGGGAGCATTTGCTGAGTATGCATGTGCTGTTTCATAAACACACGTATACACACCTGAGAGCTGCCTCGGCCTTCTTTTATGGATATGTGGAAACTTCTTCTTACTCTAATGCCCCTTTCACACCAAGGCTTTTCCCGTTCTAGCTCCGTGCTAGAGCCTTTCTGGTTCGGAACCGGTTCTTCGGTTCAGCTCCCGCTCTGTTCACACCGCTCACAGCCCCACTGGTGCTGCATCATCGTTTGCGTCATGACGTAATCGTTTGCGTCATGACGTAACCGTTTGCGTGGCCGCTTCATAAAGCCAAACCGCGCGGAAACCCCTCACATCGACAACAATGACCGATTGTATTGAAGCGCTACTCGTTTTGGTTTTGAAACGAAATGGAAGAAATGGGACGACTTTACTACCAACTTTACAGTCGTATGCTACATCAAAAGTTCTTTACAATCATCATCAACTTCAACGACGATTCGGTGGGAGAAAGAAGGTAAATATACGTCCTATTCGATGGCGTTAGAGCTAGCTGTTGTTAGCCTCTGCATGCGCCAAGCTCAAAATACCCAGCTTTGCAGCATTAATTACTGTGTGTTATCTATGTGTGGGTATTCTAGCGTCCAGGAGAGAAGCTTAAAAAGGAGACTAAATGGAGTCTCTGAGATTGTTTCAAATTGGTACTTTAATTAATAAAAAGCGTGGTAATGTGACAAACAGGATATTGTCCGGCTCTGGTCAGCGGCGAAAGAGGCCGTACCCCTCAGGTCGCGCTGTTTATATATCCTCTGCTGGCTCCTCCCTGCGCGCCGGCTCTCCACGTTTCAATGTCCATTGTTACGCATATCAGAGGATAAAGACATTGTACATTCAATATATATCTAAACACGCCTTTTCTCCTCCTTAACTCTTTCATGACTTTTCATTTAACACATTCTAAACGCTGTAATCAATACTCCTAAAAATACAGGAAATACTTCACAGCAGTTTGGTTTCCGGTCGGTCCGAATGTTGTCACATGCTACCCACATCTGTAAACAATAACGTACTCAAATAAACTGTACCTTATCCAACAATAATAATATCTTGGTTCTATAGTTGTAGTGCTGAAGTAGGTTTCGCTGTGCAACATAATATCATATCGCTGCTAAATTCACCTCTATAGTAAATGGTATATTAGCCTCATGCTAACCGGAGATGAAGGATTTTCAGAATAAAAGCTTAACAACTGGTTGTGCACAAGAACTTCTGGTTTTTCAGTATAAAACGGCATTTAAACTGACGGTATGTTTAAGGTGCACTATGCTCTCAAAACATTGATTTTAATTTATAACATATGGTATAACATTAAAACTGATGTTTCTCTGTCACTTATTAGTGTCTAACAAAAAAATGTCCGTACCCTACAGGTCACACCAAGATGAAAAGACTGACATTTTCCCACGCGGCTTTGCACATCATCATATCATTTAACTGTTGTTTTGGCCGTACAATTATGAAGGCGAAGATCTGCAATATAGATGTCCAGAAATAAGACATTTTACAAATCTCTTTAGCTTTTGTGTGACAGCTAAATGGCAATAAATATATTTTAAAATGAGAGTGTTGCAGAAAGCCAAGAGCAAATAATTGATAAAGGCAGACAGAGTGGTGAAAAAGAGCGAAGAGGCAGGCAGATAAAGGAAAAGTACAGATACGAGAGGAAAAAGTGGCGACTGGGAGAGAACAAGAGGGATATAGAGACACCCAACGGTGGAAAAGAGGCTGTCACTTCACTTCAGCAGCAAGCCAGTTCTCCCTGCTGCTGCTGTGCCACCTGACAAACATTCAGAAACATGGAAAAATAGGTCACATATACAGAGAGATATTCAGGCTCACAGCATGTACCATCACCTACAGAGTCAATTGAGGAAGCCTGGAATAAATAAGGGCGCACACACACACACACACACACACACACACACACACACACACACACACCACACACACACCACCTCCGGAGTCAATCAGAGGAACTAGACACATGCCTCAGGATAAAAGAGCTCTCAGGGCTTATTATGCTATATATACTGTCTAACCAAGAGTGCTGTTCCACTCACATGCACAAAATGATCCCTCTGTTTTATGCCCCCACCCACCCCACCCACCCACCCACACACACACACACACACACACACACACACACACACACACACACACACACACACACACACACACACACACACACACACACACACACACACACACACACACACACACACACACACACATATGCATACAGTGTGCCCTCTTTGCTGTCGACTTGTTTGCTGTGAACATCGACATGAATATTGTGTGAAGGGTTTCAGCTTGTTTCGTATGAAGTGGAAACGTAAGCGTAGCAGAAAGAAAAGATATAAATATGCCGGTGTTCCTGTCTGTTGACTCTTGCCTTCTGTTCTTGTGTTCCTCATTTTAATCCCTGATCACCTCTGCACCTCAAAGCACAGACACAAAGACACAAATACAAACATTTGTCTGGGCGGCTTCCTCCTCACTGCCTCCTTTTTCTTTTCAAGCAAACTAATCTAAGCCATGATATAACGCATTTTTCTCCAAGGGGATTTCTGTTCATATCTAGGGTTTTCACTTACCCCGATGTTGTCAATCAAATTTGAGAAAATACCCAGAAGCTTGAATGTGGCTACGGTGAGTTTTTGAGTCATTTAGTGCAAGTGAATGCTTCATTAACAAACGATTACCATCTATTCTTTGGTGTTAGCATGTACTGAAATGAAAAGGGTCCATATTTTGAGACCTGCCCCCTAATAATTGGACCCTTCCACGTAAGGTGCAATTTGTCAAAATGTGTGTATTCCTCTTGCAAGAAACAGCGCCTGAGGGCTTCTTAACATTTAATAAACTATGAATGTGTCATATCCACTTAACGGGAAGAAACTCAGCTATCAGACAATATTAACCACTTTTAGCAAAACGAAACAAAAGGGTCATAGCAAAGGCTCTGAGTTAGCCCTGAGCGAAAAAATGCTAACGCACTTAGCACATAACTCACGGTAAAATACCCTTATTACTTATCGGATCTGCACAAACAAGATATATAAGTATCATCACTGAGCGATCAGAACTCGCGGCGAAACAAACAACAACAACAACATTAGCTTTACAGAGCCAAAACGTCTTAAAACTTCTTACCTTTGTTGTTTTCTGATCAAAGGTTGTGTTCAATGGCATAAAAACGCGGCTGAAGGTTAATCCATAGGTTAATCCAATGTGTCTGTGTCACTTTCAAAAGATTACTGATAATCCATCATTCAATTTGTATGTCGATAACGGAGATTTCATATTAGGTGCGACGATAGCTACCAGAGTGTATGACGGCTTCCGGTTCCGGGCATTCTGGCTACGCGTCACTCATTCACCAATGGGTAATGTTTAGATGGATTTTAGGAACTTCCCCTCGATTCTATCGGCTCTAACGGTTAACTGAAGGACTTCAAACTGTACAATCAATTAACCATTTTATCAGGATACATTAAAGGTAAGCCATGCTTCCAAAACTGTGTCTGGTTTAATAGAAATGTCGATAACTGACCTGCTGCACGTATTACTATGTATTAGATTAGATTAACATTTACTTTATTATTGGGACTTTTTGTCATGTCAACAAGGCATTGCACAACATACAATACACAAAATGAATACAAATAAACATAACAAATATGTGAAGTATCTAGAGTTACAACATATAAATATACAGAATAGTTCAGATCAATCTTTTACTTAAAAAAAAAAAAATAATGAATAGATTTTAGGTGAATTGTCCTGGTCTTAACTTGAGAGTACGTAAAAAATTAAAATCTTTTTGTGACTGAATTATATCTCAAATTCATGCATTAAGTTAGGGTGTGGAGAAAACCAGGGGATGGACTTAAAGGTCACCTATCATGCTATTTGTAGGCAATAGCATAGGCCTCAGATATATACAAATATATAAAAAACATGTCTATGAAGTGTTTTGCTCAAAATACCAAACAGATCACCCGTTCTAGCCATGCCTCATATCCCTCTATTTCACTTCCTGTTTCAAAAGTGCTGATTTGGGGTATAAAGCTTTAAAAAAAAAAAAATGGATACAAAAGAGGAGGGGTCTGAGCTCACGGGGGACCCGGCAGCTACCGTCTAAATTAAATGCTGCCGTGGATGAAACGCCATATCATGGATTATCAAGGATTCTCTCTGAAACAGTCTGGAGCTCAAAGGCTTTCTCTCTTGCCGGTTACACCACAAGGTGAGTTCCTTTCTACTTCCTGCTTCTTCACACACATGCTCTCCAGTACAGGTTAGCTCTGAGTGCTAGCGATGCAAATTACTACGTGCTCCCCTCTTTGTTGTCTTCTCTGTCTCTCTGCTGCGCAGGTACACCTGGTCCGCCCCTGGCTCCGCCTCCCCCAGGTGTTCCTAACTCCATTCAGCTGGGTACTTAAAAGGAGAAGCTGGCGCCGAGAGACACTCTCCTTGGAGAAGAGCTTACTGTGCATTTTTGAGCTGTTGTGCATTTTGATAGATGTGCTTATATTTTTCCTGGAGGTAGTCCAGTTTTTTCGCGGCTTCATTTTGTTTCCATTAGGGCTGTTACATTGATTTATGGTTGGGGGGAGCTCTCGGTCTTACGGCCCGTGGTGTGGCTGGCTCGAGTTCCCTCCTCTGTTTTGTTTATTTTGGCCAGTCCTCCAGACCTTTCTTTTTGGGTGCCGTTTTCGCTCATGTGAGCAAACGGCTGTTTAAGAATAAACGCACAGTATCTAATTACCTGTTTTTGCGTGTATTATTTTATGTTGCGGGTCTCCCCACGAGCCACTACCGCGGAGTCGAGGGTGGGCCGTATCTCTAATGTAAACATGCACCAACCATATTACGTCCAAAACAGTCGGGCATTGTTTCTGATAGGGCGTGGGTGTAAATCCAGCCTACATTTCCGATATTACGTCATATCGGACGCAAATCTGGATCAGCTCCGTTGTAGCCCCGTTTTTAGAGATTTGGGTACGGAGGAAAAGAGAGAGGGTTTTATTTCCTGACGCTGCGTGAGTTCCCCGACACACCGGGGACACAAGTTGATTGAGTGCATTTTGCATGATAGGTCCCCTTTAATAGACAAAGACTTCCCAACATAGTCTTCTTGTTTAAGTATTTTATGATTTATCTGACAGTCACTTTTATCTCAGTCAGCATCGAGGTTACAGCCGGCAGCAGCTGCTCTTGCAATCAGGCCAGAAACTGCATGAAGTTCAGGGAACAAATTATAAAAATGACACAACCAGATGACAAATCCCATCAAATAGCAGACACTGTGCAGGTGTGATGTTAATTCTGTTAACACAGTCGCCATGCGTTGATAAGAATAGAAGTGCGTTACTTTGTTTAATGTGATCAACTGCACACATGGATTGGTAAAGATTGCTAACACCTTATAGGATCTTGGGTTAATAAATATCGATCTAGACCAGGGGTGTCAAACTCAATTTCGTCGCGGGCCACATCAGCATTATGGTCTCACTCAGGGCCGGTTGTAACTTTAAGACTATATAAAAATACATATATAAATATTTAATATCAAATAATGTACTATATGACATTATTGCCCCTGCATTGGATTATTATCGGATAGGGTTATAATTTCATAAATGAAGTCTAAGGCAAATAATTGCAAGTCTTTTCACTGAGAATGTCACAAAACTATTTTAAAAGAAAAGCCAAATTCTGGAAAAAAGTCAAAATCAAAAGAATAAGTGACATTTTGAAAAAAAAATTAAAAAGTAAAATTCTAAGAAAAAAGTCACATTTGAGATGCATTATGGGACATGTAGTTTATGGACATCGTGCTTCTGTATATCGGCATGTAACCGTATAATAAACATATTATATTCTTTCAGAGCTCTTGCAGGGCGACATCAGATGACGTCAGGGCCGTGAGGGCTGTTCTAGATGCACTGATTCTTCTTCACACATACAAAGAGAGGCACAAACATACTGTATGAAGACCGTCACCCCCATTTCATTCTCCATAATGTTTCAGGGATATTTCAAAGACCGAACCGTACCTTAAAGGTAGGTAATTCACTTCAGAAACACGTTTTGCTATATTCCATGGAATGCTCTTAACATCCTGACAGCAATGAATATATGAAATGCTTTGACAATAAATACATAAAAAAAATTTGTGGAAGCCGTGGCGGTGTAAAAAGCACGACCAATCATCTGAGCCGGCTAAAGTAACTGGATGGCCTACCTGCCTGTCAGCCTTCCATCTGGGCACAAACTTATCTCGTGCCCTCATTGGTCATGTGCGCGTTCGTGTGTGTTGGAGGAGGGGCTCTGTGAGGAAGTCTGACGGAAGGGGCAGATTTTTCACAGTTGTGTATTTTCAGATTCTAGCGCACTCGAGCTGCTTTCTCCAAAATTACCTACCCCGCCTTTAACATTGCAAGGATTTCCTAAACAAAAAGACAATGGGATATTTTCATTGGATCTTTGGAATATTGCACAAAATAAGATCTTCTTCTGACAATTGTGTATGATACTTACACGTTTTATTCAGCAGGAAACATCTCCATATACTATGGTTTCTGATTAATGTTCGGCATGATGATGTTTTGGATGTCGTAGAACAAAACCACTCTCACTCTCCTAAACAAAAGCACAGTCAGAAAACCATTGACTTCCACACAAGGACACAGGAAGTGCTCTGTGCTTCTTCGATTATATGCAGTCCCACTGATGCAGCTGAACTATGTTGATAATAGGAAGATGATAATAACAATACATTTATTTTGTAAGCGCTAGTAAAAAAAAAGGACAACAAATCAATATAGTAAAAGTCACATATACTGTTTATAGTCACAATAGAACAACAATCACACATCCCAAATAAATGATGAGGTCTGCCTCTGACGTAAATGTAAACATATTCAATGTAAAAGTGAAAATAAAGACTGAAAAATATCACAAAATTGGATTGGAATATATGAATGTGTGAATTTGAATGTAGGTATTTATGCTTTGAAATGTGCGGTCATGGGAGGTGACCCACTTTCTGCAGGTTAATCCAGACTCTGTGGACTTCCAGCAGTGCTGCAACAGCCTTTATTAAAATGAAGGCTCTCCATCCCCAGAGAGAGATAGATTGAAAGGGGTTGGGGGTGTAGTGAGGGTGGGGATGGAGGGATGGAAGTGGTTTGAACGGAGCTCCATTGTAATATATCTCGCCAAAGCCATGAGGCCACGACTTGGCCCCAAATCAATCTACTTCACTGTCCTCCTGATGGAAACTGGGGAAATGCTGGGGTGATGCATTCAGGGTTCAGACAGCTGGACTCCTCTAATGTCTGGGTTTGGCTTCAGTTTCTTTACCGTCTTCAGGTAGTATTGACCCTGATGAAGGCTTAGTGACCTATTGCAGTGCAAAATCCAGCAGCAGCAGCTTTTAGTTTTCATTCGGAAAAAAAAGGAAATTGGAAACCTGAGCTTGAAAATAACCTACAGTATAAAAACAGAATCAGAATCAGGTTTATTACACGTACGAGGAATTTGACTGGATGTCGTGGTGCGTGTAAAACAAGAATTAATAACACAGAAAAATTATTAAATATATAACAGTATTTACATTTCAATGGAATGGAATAAGTATAAAAATTGGCAGTAATACAAAATATTTGGCATTTGCAACCCTTTAATTAATATCGAGGATGCTGCAAAATCTCTCCACTAATCAATTCTTTGTACGGGAATAATTTTGTGTGATGTGTGTCACTATAGAGCCTGTTTCCACATATCACCATGTTCATGGCCTTTCTGAAAGCTGGAGCACTCTATGAAGGACGCTGAGCACTGTTTGTCGAGATGCTTGTTTCTGTTCTCATCGGAATCAATTAGAAAAATAGGGTAGCGATCAGAAAAAGGCGCTATTTGGACATACATTATCAAACCCACAGAATAACCAGCACATACAGCAAAGGTCTTTGACTTCTTATCGCTAGTTTTAGTTTTTACAGCATACTTATTGTTTGTTTCACCCTCACTGCTCTCATTAATCTTGTTTCCAGCAGCAACTGGCATCTGTGGAAGCAAAACAAAAGCTATACACCCACTGTTTGCTACCCACTGAGCTCTCAACAACATCCAGCTGGTGAAGAAAGTGGAGCAGCTAAAGACTAGTTTTCTCAGGTGTTGTTAGATGTGTTCGTTGTTCTCGCGTCCAGGAGAGAAGCTTAAATAAAGAGACTAATGGAGTCTCTCAGAAGGTTCAAATGGGTACTTTAATTAAATAGCGCGGTAATGGAACGAACAGAAGGTGGGAGAGAGAGCAACTGCAGCTGCTGTCTCACAGTCGCGGGAAAGAGAGCCAACAAAGCTCCGTCACCTAACTATAAGGCCGTTTCTCAATCTCCAGGATTTTGGCTTCCAAGCCAATATTTCAAGGATGCTACGTCGCCGAGTGCCGCCGAAGGACTGTTCCAATCTCCAGCATACTTGGAATTCCACCGAGGCCGCGTCCTTGGTTTGGGGGTAATTTCGAGGCTGCACATGGGTAGACTTCGCGTCCTTAAAATCCCCACAATGCTTTGCGCACGGACCAATTTCAAAAACCCTTGCGGAGAATGGCTGAACCGACGCAGCACACATTTAAATGTAAGTATGTAGTGGCATAGAACATGTGTTGGTAAATATGTTACTTCGTTACATTTGTTATCACCAAAAAAGTGTTCCGTGAAAGTAAAGCAAGTTCATAATTAGATGGACATCGTGAGGTATTTATTTTCGGTACAGTTTATGTTGAAACCGTTAGAGAGAGTGGCACACTTGTTAGTCTGTTCCATTCTTTTTCGTTTTCCGAAGCCGTGGCTTGGAGGAATACTGGCTTCGTTTCTGAAGGAAGTGACTTGGAAGTACGCGACTACCAAGCCAGCATCCTCGCGATTGAGAAACGGCCTCTATCTCATCATTTGGCTCCTCCTCTTCAATGGCGGCTGTGGTGACTCCCACCTCAGTCTTCTATGGCCGATGTCGCGTAAAACAGAGGATTTAGACGTTGTGTCTCCATTGTATAACTCCACACGCCTCTTCTCCTCATGCTCTCTTTCATGACATGTATTTAATGCATTTTAATGGCTGTAATCGTTGCAACAAAAAAACGGAAGTTAAGCTCACTGTTGATATTCCGGAGACTTTTTCCGGTAAAGCTCTTCAAAATAAACTTTAGCAACAACGTTAGCCACAGACGAATGCTAACCAGAAATGTTTTCAGAATAAAACAGTTTTAAGCTTACTGTATGTTTAAACTAAATTACGTCATTAAACATTGATTTTAATTTCTTACAGTGTTAACCTCACTCATAACACCCTTATTACTTATCGTAGCTGCACGTCCAACCCATCGATTAGCATTGTGAGATGACACAGAATCGATCGATACCTACATTATCACTCCATGATAAGAACTCGCGACTTTATAAACAAAAACAGACATCAAAACATGTGACGCTAGGTAGCTAAAAGGACAAAATACCTTTGTCGTTGTCTGGTAAAAAGTGGTCTTCAATGGCGTTAAAGCGATAAAAACGCTGCTGAAGGTTAATCCATCGGTTAATCCAATGTGTCTGTCCCTTTGAAATGATTTCTGATAATCCGGCAATAAACCGACTTTTCCATTTTCAGATGTCAGAGCTAGAGATAGGTTCGCTCTGGCCAAAACTGCATGCGCAAAGCCCCAACTTTTTTTTGTTAACGTGTGTGTATGTGGAAATTCCCCTTCGATTCTATTGGCTCTAACGGTAAAAAGAGATGTCAATCACCAATATCGACCGATGGGTTCCAGAGAAACGGTAAAAAACGCCCATTTCCACCCAAATCACCCCAGAGGTGGAGTTTTCTTTGCTAAACCTCTCTAAAAAGGTCAAATGTCACTTGTTTTGCATCAATCTTGATACAGGGTACTTATTATATGTTGTACTTTGGATTCCTAAAGCTTTTAGTCTACCTTACCATCATCCAAGGGTGGTTTTCACTATAAGGATGGACACTAAAATGTACAGTTTTTTTACTATGTTCAATCTGAATGTTCTTTAAATTAAAAAACATCTATATTGATTCTGACTTTTCTACATCCAACTCACAGGTTTATCATTACTTTGAGAACAAAGATTATTAATGTTCCCCTTTTAGAAAGGAAGATATGGTAATTTGTTCTGGAAATGTCATTTTCGAGCCTGAAACCTGAAAAACAGGGATGGGTTCAACAGGTCAACCAAAGATACATTGGGCCTATTTTCAACAGGTGGTAATATGACATGCCCACGGTTGAAGGCTGGTGTTGGTCTGTGTCTGCTAAATGTTTGGTATGCAAATAAGCCACCTCGCACGTTAAGGTCTGACACATGCATGTATTGCCTTTCTGTGGAGGTCGTCTGATTTCCAGTGGCTTAAAAACTCAATTAACAAAGGTGTGTTCACTGCCAAGTAGCTTTTTGTTTCTTGCTGATACACATTTTTTTTATTTCAACCATCGACTGACATCAAAAAGCCTTCAAACATTTGTGACAATTGTCTAGTCGCGCTTTCCAAATGAGTGCATACACTCAAAAAAAGAACATTATGTTAGAAGTGGTGTTCTTGGGAGGGCAAACTAGTTATAACATAACATCGTAGGATGTGTTTCCTCTCTGCACTTTGTTGGAGTGTACTTGTCTCGTGTTGTGTGTGTTTCTGAGTGATTTGCTGCAGTTAGAGGAGTAACTGCAGCAGTCGGACGAACACATCACTCCCTCTCGTCTTTCTCTCGTGACAGTGACAATAACATCACTGTGTTTCACCGACTTTCTACACATTGTCATTTCCTTTCCCTTTGTCTTTCACCACTTTCCTCCCTGCCTCGCCGTAACTGACACTTTGTCTTTGTCACCTTGCCAGTCTCCCTCCCTTCCTTCCCTGCAGTCATCCCTATTTCTTCTTCGCTCTCCCTTTTATTGACAGCTGTCCCTTAGCATCAGTGATGAAACAGTCTCCAACCATCTGTCCTTCGCACAATCCTCCACCTTCTCTCCTCCTCTTCCACCTCTTCCTCTTTCGTGATATTGACAGCTGTCATGGAACAGCGATGCGTTGAAATCTGTGCTTATTTTGGTTTTGCAGCCTTTGATTGGATCCCACAGAGGGATCTGCCGTCCGATGTGATGAGTCACAGAGACCACATTGAGTCCTTTTCATCGTGTTCTTCTTTGCCGCCTCGTTCTTCCCTTTCTCCTCCTCTCCTTTCCAACCTCCTAGTCCTGCTTCTCAAGGATCAATGTCACTTCCATACACTTGCATTCAGTGTCATTTCTGTGTGTGTGTAAGATAACTGTTCCTGTTTTCTGCCATCAGTAAGGCATGTTGACAAGGTTTGAAGTTAACGCTGGGAAAGAGATGATTCCTCTTAGCCATGTCTCTTTTAACCCCATATATTTAAACTAGGGCTGTCAAACGATTACAATTTTTAATCAGATTAATCACAGCTTAAAAATTAATTAATCATGATTCATCACCATTCGAACTATGTCCAAAATATGCCATTTATTTATGTATATTGTTGGGAATGGAAAGATAAATGAAAGAAGGCGGATATATCCATTTAACATACGGTATCTATGTTTATTATAAAAATGTTCTGCGTGTCAAAATGAAAGACAATCCACACACCTATCAATCATCAAACCGTGGGGTCTTAATTCATTACGTGTTGATTTCTATCAACGGGGGAGTACTTCAGGAAAGTCGACAGAGGGGGGGGGGGGCTAGTGGAGTACTTCGTGACCACAGAGTGTGAACGTTGTGATCAGCTGTTTTAGCGCAGTTCTCCAGTGGGGGGGGGAGTCTCCCTCCGCAGCCGGTTGGCGTAGTTTTGGCACAGTTCCGTTGTACAGACCGACGTTAACAGCAGCCTGTCTGTGCACACGGAGACCGACTCTGTCGCCCGGTGATCTAACCGCCTTCTGGAAAAGCTTCACAAGTACGTCCGTACGCAAATGCGCTTTGTGACACAAGTGACGGTACGCATTTCAGATTACGCACATAACCTGCGTACCAGTTATGTGCACCCCTGTGCTACAGCAAGAGTATTCTCCGTCGGGACTTCCTGCAACAACACCACGCCGTTATCAAAGATGTTCTATTGAGAAGTCGATCACTACGTGACAAAACTTTTCAAAACCGTAGCTACTGAAATCAATCTTACTAACTGCTGTCTGTGCAATTTACTCCGCGCGAGTTGGCAGACTTTATTTTGCTTACTTTAACATCATGTGTCATGGTGGGGCTAAGCCATTTCTTGGTATGGGTGTAGCCTACCCCAGCCATACCCTGGCGCTGCCACTGGTGGTATGTATGGGGCGGGCCATTCTGCACATGCGTTAAATGTGTTAAATATTTTAACGCAATTAATTCAAAAAATGAATTACCGCCGTTAACGCGATAATTTTGACAGCACTAATTTAAATATGTGTTATCATTGGCTACTAACTACTAGAAAACCTTTGTGAGATTTTATTTCTGTTAAACTGGAACACTCTTGATTTATACCCTAAAAATGGGGATCGAGGCTGTCATTATTACATCAACTGAAATACTTGTATCCCAGTCACATAAGAAAATGTACAACAAAGTCACCAAGACTGTAACAATTGCATCATGGTGTTCAATGGTCAAAGTCAATTAAAGTTGTTTAATAATTTCTATATACAAGTCTTTGTTCATGTCTCTAGTTTTGCTCAATGGTTGCCAAAACAATTATTTGAAGAATATGCAGGTAAGATATGGAAAACAGGCTCGATGTGTGCAAAACATTGCAACAGACAAAACCTTAATGATGAAGATCAAGGGGTTGAACCTACATGACATATCACAGTGTTAAGGTTTTATCTAGCAATGCTATATTTAATTCTAAAATCACATTAAGCAACAATGAACCTTGGAAATGTTCTGGTATAATTGTATCCAAAGATATAAAAAAAGTTTGGCGATATCTTAGAAATCAGTCATCCAAAAAAAAACACGAAGAGCACCAATCATACTTTTCATATCAAACTGTATTGATTGAGCATCTCAACTTATCAGCATCTTCAAGGCAAAAGAAACACATGAAAGACTGATTGGCATTGAACTGGTGATAAGCAATGAAGATGGTATTTGAACTGCAACAACACCGGGTCAAACCGAAAAGCCAGATACAGACCAGAGCTGACGGTTAGTCCTCTGGTGCTGGAAAGTTTTCTTGGCACATTGAAATGTGTCCAGCTGTGAATATGACATCACTCAGCTTTAAAAAGTCTGTTTCCTGCCCATGCATTTAAAGTCCAGCTCCACTCTGCAAAGACCATGAATGATTTTAAGCATCAAGCATCAGGCTGATAAACAAATAGTGAACATTTACAGCGATCCAGTAAAGAAACGTACATCTTGAGTTCTGCTGTCCCAGTGCTGAGAAGAGTTAGGAAAATAGTTTTAATGCAATCACTGAGCTTGAAATCTGCTTCTCCCACGTATGTAACTTTAGTTGTCACTTCTTGCTTCTGCATACGTTCTTATTATTATTATATTTATTTTGTCTTCATGTGGTACCTTTAAAGAAAAGTTTGAACATTTCCTATTCTTCCTGAAGCCGTGTTGCATCAGTCAAACAGGCACAAGATAACCTGTGTGTGTGTGTGTGTGTGTGTGTGTGTGTGTGTGTGTGTGTGTGTGTGTGTGTGTGTGTGTGTGTGTGTGTGTGTGTGTGTGTGTGTGTGTGTGTGTGTGTGTGTGTGTGTGTGTGTGTGTGTGTGTGTGTGTGTGTGTGGTGTGTGTGTGTGTGTGTGTGTGTGTGTGTGTGTGTGTGTGTGTGTGTGTGTTTGCCTCAGGGCAGCCCTCTGAACCTTCGATCTCTGCCTTTGTCTTTCTCTCAGAAAGTATAAAAAGACTGCATAGGGGGGTGGGACAGGAGAGAAAGCGCTACTTTGAGTTTAGAGACAGAGTGATCTGAATATAAAGAGGGAGGAGAAGCTCACATCACTGCAAACTGGATCGTCCCGCACTGAACAAACTCAAATGTTGACTTGTAAAATGTCAACAAATATAACATAACTGTAATATATTGGTTGAAAGCAGTAATTGTACGTTTTAAAGCATCAAATTAAAATGAATGGCTTTCAACCAACCTCATGCATTAAATTCAACTTTGTGCAGTTTCAGTGCAACGAGTTGGCTTTGTTAATTATATGAAGTGAAGCCGTTTACTACAATCAGCAGCTTTGACATTTTGAGGGTTCACACCTGTCTGAGAAGAAAAGTGCGGCTCAGGTGAGGCCCCCTCCTGCGTGATCTGCCGTTAGGGAGGGGCGGCCCTGCTCCTTTCCTTCATTTCCTTTGTGACTGTGAACCTCAAGGTCAAAGTCAGCTTTATTGTCAAAGTTACTACACATGTTATACATCCAGAAATCTCGAGATACCGTTTCCCGCAGTCCCACAGCGTGACATATACATATAACAAAACAAAACGGGCCTTCCTCGTGTCCCAAAGTTTCTCAGTGGGAGTGAGTTAAATGTAAAATCTTTATTTCTATCTAAACTTGTTTACCTCCGTTGTAACACGCCTAGGTCTTAGTGCTCCTACCCAGTGGAGGACAGAACTTGTCAAGTTGAAAAAATTGTCTTTCCTGCCCTTTGAGTCAGAACTGGTAAAAAATGAAAAGGGTCTGTTATTGGCCAATGCTTCACCCATCCAGCAAGTGTTATGAGAAACAGGCGGGCAGTTTTTTAGCGAAATCATGTCCTCTTTGGCTGAGGGAATTACCATGTTGGGCGAACAAGCTCTTCACTTATAAGAGCACACAATAGCTTTCTAGCACCAAACAGACAATGCATCCAAGTGGTTCAAAAATGTCCGTCCGTCAGGTGCAACTCCAGTTTAACTAACGAATGCTAATGTCGTTCTGTTTCTGCCCCATGCATAATGTGACACTTGTGTGCTGCAGGTTAGTCATACATTTTGTTTTCAAAATGGCTTTTTAATGCCGGAAAATATCCCTTTTTCTTTTTTCTTGTGAGGGCACTGATGGACATTGAGAGGATGGGTGCAAGGAAAGGAGAGGAGGAGGCTAAGAAAGAGGACATGTGAGGAAGCCAGAGAAAGGTAGACAAGGGTTTTAAAGTGTATCATGTCATTTTTAGGCAATAGCATAGGTCTCAGATATATAAAAAATTATAACATTTTTATAAAAAACATGTCTATGAAGTGTTTTGCTCAAAATTCGGGGGCGGAGCTTATGCCTGCTCATGTGGGACCCGGTGTTGCCGTTTAACTGGTTACACCGGGGAACTCGTTACGTTGTGTTAACGGTAGGAATGGGGCGTGTACTTTGAGGAGCCATTGTCGAATAACCAGGAAATACACATTTCGATCGCTTCTTTTGTTGTTTACATTTATCTGTTGGTATATTTGGCTCCATAGGAACACTTTGATGCACATTCAGTACCAGTGTGTGAGGTTGTGGTTGCGATGCCGATATCCGGACGCGTATAGCGAGGACTACAACATGACAATGAGGTGACTGGGGATGTCTGTTCAAAACATTGCACACGTGAATAAATCATTTCAAATATGTATTTGTCTCCGACTTTCATTTGTACATCGTTGTTAATGTGATGTTTAGTAGCTTTGATCGCTGCCCATACCTCCAGACAGCCTACAAGTAAGACACGAGTTGTTTACTCACAGCCCGAATGCAGCATCGAGATCCGTGGCCAGCTGTGATCCTCTCCGATTAACTTGTGACAGGATTTAATTCTGTAGCTATTCTCCAGCGAGCAAGGTTTTTATTAAATACCTCCATCCCTCTCATCACAACACGACTCCACACTGTGCAGACAAAAACAACATAAATAAAAATAACCTTGCTGGATAGCTTGAAACAAACAAACTATCTTCCATGGCTGATACTGATGTCACAGTAACGGCTAAACAGACAAGTCCAGCGGGGGGGCACAAGTTGAATCCATATAATGAAATTGTTATTTTATATATATATATGTATATATGTCTATCCTACATTGTCTAGGCTATATAAACCGGCGGAGTGTCACAACTTTCTTGGTTTGTGATTATAGAGAGAGATAGATAGCGAGACAGAGATACTGCAGAGATAGAGATAGACAGACATAAAGAAAGATCGTGTGTGTGTGTGTGTGTGTGTGTGTGTGTGTGTGTGTGTGTGTGTGTGTGTGTGTGTGTGTGTGTGTGTGTGTGTGTGTGTGTGTGTGTGTGTGTGTGTGTGTGTGTGTGTGTGTGTGTGTGTGTGTGTGTGTAGAGGTGTGTGTGGTTAAAACACATCAGCCTGCCTGCGGTCGCTCTTTAGTCTTTCTAATGATTCTGAAGGTAAACACAGTGAAGGCAGCGCGCTCCTCTTCTCAGCGGCTGAGTTAACCCTCCCGCTGCCTCCTGGCGCTGCAGAGATGTCATGAAGTGAAGGAGGTGTTCCTTCTATAAACAGCTGTGGGCAGCAGATACTGTGAGAGTCACAGACATGAATTCATAGATCAAGGCAGACTGGTGCACACACTCTCCTCTCCTGTTTTGCCGATCCGGTGCTTTAACAAATATAGCTCTACACCCCTGGCCGGAATGTCCTCAAAATGAAGTCCGAGTTCGACATTTTAATTCATGTCCTGGCAACACTGGCAGGACAGAAGGCGACACGCCCGTTCAAAGCTGCGTCCCTCACTCCTCACATCCCAAGCTGCATCCCCAAAAAGTGTATTATGTTGTTACATCGTTTCAGATGTTGTGTTTCAGTTGTGCTCTTGATAAGGTATTTAAACAGTAAAAACACGTTCAGTTTCCTTTTTCTTTTTGTGTCTCCTGTTCACCAAAACATACCCATCTGTGAAGGGAAGAGAAAGTAATCTAAAAGTAATCTGATTACGTCACTTTTTTTAAGACACGTAACTGTATTCGGATTACTTTCAGAGCCATGACATTTACAAAGTAACCCTCCCAACCCTGTATATATATATATAGGCCTATATATATATATAAAATAACAATTTCATTATATGGATTCAACTTGTGCCCCCCCGCTGGACTTGTGGTTTAGCCGTTACTGTGACATCAGTATCAGCCATGAAAGATAGTTTGTTTGTTTCAAGCTATCCAGCAAGGTTATTTTTATTTATGTTGTTTTCTTTCTGCACAGTGTGGAGTCTTGTTGTGATGAGAGGGATGGAGGTATTTAATAAAAACCTTGCTCGCTGGAGAATAGCTACAGAATTAAATCCTGTCACAAGTTAATCGGAGAGGATCACAGCTGGCCACGGATCTCGATGCTGCATTCGAGCTGTGAGTAAACAACTCGTGTCTTACTTTAGGCTGTCTGGAGGTATGGGCAGCTATCAAAGCTACTAAACATCACATTAACAACGATGTACAAATGAAAGTCGGAGACAAATACATATTTGAAATGATGTATTCACGTTTGCAATGTTTTGAACAGACATCCCCAGTCACCTCATTGTCATCCTCAGAGCTCATGGTTGTGGCACCCAAGGCACTGCTCCAGAAGGTTGGTGACTTCGTCCTTGAGGTCGACGGCTGCTCCATCTCCCCATCTCCTGAAGCCCGCAACCTGGGTGTGATCCTCGACTCCACCCTTTCCTACCATTCCCATGTCAAATCAGTGAGCAAATCGGCTTTCTACCACCTGCGGAACATTGCCAGACTCCGACCGTCACTCTCGGAGTCGGTTGCCGAGACCCTGGTGCATGCATTTGTCACCACCCGCTTGGACTACTGCAATGGTGTCCTGTTCGGGGTTCCCAACAAAACCCTGGACAGGCTCCAGTATGTCCAAAACTGTGCAGCTCGGGTCCTCACGCACACAAAGCCCTGGCAGCACATCACTCCCACCCTCATCCACCTCCACTGGTTGCCGGTCAAGTTCCGCATAACTTATAAAGTCCTCCTCCTGACCTACAAGTCCCTCCATGCCCATGCCCCCCAGTACCTATCGGACATCCTCCACCCGCATGCCCCACCCCGGAACCTGCGGTCTTCAGACTCTGGCCTGCTCACCACCCCCCGCACCAAACTGAGAACCTTCGGGGACAGAGCCTTCAGCGTGGCAGCCCCCCCCCTCTGGAACGCTCTCCCTGCGGAGATTCGCAACATCCCCACAGTGGACGCCTTCAAAGGGCCCTCAAGTCCCATCTGTTTGCCAAGGCTTTCGATCTGTTGTTTTGTCTGTCTGACCTTTGTTTTGTTTTGTTTGTGCTCGCCCCTATTCCTGTAAAGCGACCTTGGGTCCCTTGAAAGGCGCTATAGAAATCTCAGTTATTATTATTATTATGTTGTAGTCCTCGCTGTACGCGTCCGGATATCGGCATCGCAACCACAACCTCACACACTGGTACTGAATGTGCATCAAAGTGTTCCTATGGAGCCACATATACCAACAGAAAAATGTAAACAACAAAAGAAGCGATCGACAATGGCTCCTCAAAGTACACGCCCCATTCCTACCGTTAACATAACGTAACGAGTTCCCCGGTGTAACCAGTTAAACGGCAACACCGGCAGCTACTATTTCTGAAACAGTATGGAGCTTCTCTCTCAGGTTTACCACAAGGTGAGTTCCTTTTCATTTCCTGCTTTTTTACACATGCTCTCTCCAGTACAGTTTAGCTGTGATAAAACGCCATCCTGTTCTAAACCACATCAAGGATTATTTCTGAAACAGTATGGATCTCAAATACTTTTTCTCTTGCGGGT
>NW_027263122.1:150000-157189 GCF_902827115.2 Pseudochaenichthys georgianus
AGTGCGCAAGTACACATGTCTGATACACACTGTTTAACCACGCTGATATGAAGGCATTTATGCACAAACAGACCTCCTTTCTATTTCTTTTTGTCTTCATTTTCGTCTTTCTTTCGTTTCATCAGTCTTTTAATGTTCCTCTCATTCTCTTTCTCTCGCTCTGCAGTCAATTGAGTCTGAATGAGCTCCAAATGGTGTTCAAGTGCAGCCAGAGACACCTCCAACTCTAGCAGACTCTCATTTTGCTGCTAAACTACCACCAACACACACACACACACACACACACACACAAACGCAAACGGCTCTGTCTGGCGCTCTATCAAGAGCCCTCGGCACTCGCACGGCTGGGTTTTCGTCATTATCCTGCAATGAATAATCTCTCAGTGACTTTCCTTCCATAGGACAGAGCCAAAGAGCTGAACGAGTGACACAGATCATCGTGTAATGTCAGACTGCAGAGCCAAAGAGCTTCTTAAAGTGTGTCTGAGTCTCCGTGACTCCACTGGTGGCAACTTGAACTGGAGGCTGAATGAATGCCATTAGAAAGCAACGAGCAGGGAGAGAAATGTACAGACGAGATGAGACGGAGGCCCAATCACAAGTTGAAATGAAGTTCGTATTGCATCTGGAGACTTTTGACGAGCTATTTAAACTGCCTCATGTATTTCTTTAACATTGATACATTGTTCATTTCATAAGTAATTTGATGTCGAAGAGACTGAAACATGGCTAGTTTGATGTTTGGATCAGCAGGATTAATCTGATGAGGAAGTGAAAGCAGCACTTCCTCTTCATACAGTTCAACATATTTAGATTTTCTTTTGAGCCAACAAATCTGGTTTTAATGTTAATGTTCGGTAACAAGAAGTTAAGAGGACATATTAGGCTTGTCTTCAGGTTCATATTTGTGGGTAGTGTCTCTACTGTGACATGTTTCCATGCTTTAATGTTCAAAAAGGTATTTTCTCATACTGCCTCTGTCTGAAATAAGAGCCCAGTCTGCTCTGATAGGTTAGCTGGCCAGCTGTGTTGTGATTGGTCAACCACTTAGAGATGTCCTAGCCTATCACGTACAAATGTTCAATAAATGTCTGATTGAAATTGCAAAAAATGTGTGGAACCATTGCCGAGACAACTGGCAGCATCTTTGCATCTGATGCCGAGAGCTCAATTTAAATTGGAACATTTTAATCAGATTTATACTTTAAACAGGTGGCCATTTTAAGTCCTGTTTTTGCATCATTACAAATACATCTATTTTGCCAAATGGAGCTAAAATAGAAACTTTTTGGCAGTTTGATTAATAGAGATTTTGCTGGGGTGTTTCTTTAAGATGAAGTCACCATAACCTTTCACATTATTACTCTGGAAGCAATTGAGCCCTTCAGGGAGCGTAAAACGAAAACTAAGAGGGCACGTCTCTGTGAATGACAACTTGCTGATCAGCATCAGAAGGACAATGACAAACCAACCCTGGTTAAGTGACTCTTCTCCATGTGTTCAGTGTAGCTGTTGCCCGTGATCCAGATGTCTAAGTATACTTTGATGACATTGCCTCTTGTTGCCAAGATAATTTAGCTGCGGTTGCCAGCATGAGGCGGTAAAATGTAAGGATGTCTCGAGCTGTCTCATTGACAGAGCCCCAGGGACTGACTCAGCATGCACTCTTAATTAACCACAACATCTTATTTTCTGGAAACATTGATATTAATGGTTATCCAAGCGTCATAATTTGGCCTCGAGCACTGATATCCGAAATGTCCCTGAAGAACCATAAAAGAAGACAGAATTGCTCAACTGTCTGCTGACCTCTCGTACTTCCTTGAAAGTCTAAGAGGGTCTTGGGTTCAATGCCGAAGCGTCCGACACTATTTATGGTCTGGATCTGGATGAATACTGAGCAGAACCCACAGGTATCAGGCTCAGTGAGAGATGGATCGTCTCCACTAAATGTCTGTTAACATTTGTCGAAGCAGTTCAAGGACTTTGCATTTATTGCTTCGTCTGATCGCAAGTTCCACTTTAATCGTTCTGTGGAAAAAAGTGGTGTCAGATTTTGCCAGAAGGTTACTAGTTTCACTTCTTTAATAACATCGAGGCATTAACAAAAGTCAAAAAGCTAAATATGTTGTGTGTTTTACGCCCCGGCCACACGAGGACGAAAACGCATAGGATTAACGCAATCGCAAAAAAAGCTTCCGTCCACACGCAATATTCACCGGATAGTGTCTGTCCATACGAGGCCGCTCCGTTTAGCTCTGACCGCTGGAGAAGCTGCAGTACATATGCAGGAGCCTGTAGGTGGCGCTGTAACTTCCTCCACAGAAGCAGCGAAGAGGCATGGTTGTCATGGTTGCCCTTCTGTTTATTCTCCGCGGTGGGGGCCGAGGGAACCGGGCAGAGTTTTTCGCCAGTCAACGTGTATTAAAGTTTAAATCTTCCGGACAAAATTATAAAAGTGCCGGTTAAAGGTCTTCTTTGTTATTTATTGAGCTTTAAAACAAATGAATAACGACTCTATATAATATAATAATAAAATACACGGAGCCTCTCTTTTTCCTCCCTCTCTTCGGACAGCGTCAGTGTCTGTCTATGGTCTGTCTCATGCAGCAGCTGATCCAGTAATCAGTGACCCGGCCGACAGTAAAAATAAACATATTTATAACTAGTTTAGGTAGTTTGAGAGGTGTCTCCGTCCTGTCAGATTAGACTTCACTCGCGTTTAGGTCCATATCGAGAGAAAGATAAATATGTTGTGTTATCCGGTGCGTAAACTAATGTGTTGTTAATGTCGTGCAGAAGGAAAGTCTTTGAACGTACAGTTGTCGTTGGAGTCATTCATCAAACACCTCATCACACTTTCCCGTCTGCATGTGTCGTTCAGTGTTCTTGTTGGCAAGATCTGAATCATTCTGCCGTCTGGATGGCTAACCTCCGAGGCCAAAGGGCAATGGCAGTCATCCTTCAAGAGGGATGCTGCGAGCAATTTAAAGAAGATGGAGGGGGTAAAAAACGCTCGAAAAAGAATCTAAGAGATGCCAAATTGTTCATCAATTTCCACTTGATGAGAGATTGACAGTCTACTCGGTCTCTGAGAACTGTTTTTCAGATCCTGTTTAAGGTTGCCATTTGAATGTGTGTGTCTGTGTGTTTCATTTAGTATGCCAGCAGTGTTTCCTTGGCATCATTGCTGCTGTGTCTGCCAATTGTGAGATGAGTGAATGGCTGTCATTACAGAGCCTCCAGTGTGTCGGGCTGAATGTTAACGGTGTTCGTATCTCGAGTTTTAACATTCACCCAACTTTTCTCGTGGTAAATATGTTTATTTCCAACAGTCAGAGGATGATGCCAAGCCACATTTATATTCATACATTAACAAAACCTTTTCTGATGCCAGTTCGTATCTCAGTTTACGGTCATTGTGAGAATATCTATAGTATATCATACACAACTTGTACAGAAGTGTCTTGTTTCTGTAACTTACAGTAACACACTGAAAGTAACACAGATTTGAGGATGCATAGGAACCTTTTTGGTTTATAAAGATGCACCTGTAACGGTTGAATGTTGAACAGAGTTACAAATTGTCTCAGTCTGCAGTTTCCGTGTTTTTTTCCAGAAAACATCAAAGAACAACTGAATTGTTTTTACTTAATGACTTCAATACATTTGCATATTGCTCTGTCTACTTCAATCAATCAATCAATGTTTATTTATATAGCCCAATATCACACATGCTACATTTGTCTCAGTGGACTTCACAGTGTGTGCAGAATATCAGTATGACAATACGACACCCTCTGTCCTTAGACCCTCTGTCCTCAGACCCTCTGTCCTCAGACCCTCTGTCCTCAGACCCTCTGTCCTTAGACCCTCACATCGTACAAGGAAACACTTCTAGAGAAAACCCACAGTTTAAAGGAACATGGGAGAAACCTCAGGGAGAGCAGCAGAGGAGGGATCCCTCTCCCAGACGTGCAATAGATGCCGTGTGTAAATAGAAGAGATAATACATTTACAGCATATAGACCAAATGTTTGGAAATGCATGTGTCTGTAATAAGAAGATGAATCCACGAAGATGTCAACAATCCTGTGGAAGCCATCAGGGAAGTAGTATGGTGAGAGTCAGGCAGGACCGCAGAGACAGGATCAGCCACGACTCAGGATCAGCCACGACTCAGGATCCCGGCGTAGATAGACACCAATTTGGGGGAAGCTGGGTTATTGGGAACATGAGAGAACACGGGTACAGACAGAGAGAAGGAAGAAGTCAGGTGTCCCCCGACAGTCTAAGCCTATAGCAGACAAGATACTTCAAAAGATACTTCAAAAGTATCTTGTCTTATGCGCTGTGTAATGATCATCAGATCAAGGGGTGAAACCCGCCGCTGCTGCGTCTGTAAAGCCGTTGTGTCCTTGGGCAAGACACTTCACCTGAACTTGCTCCTGTGGGTATTGTCCACAGTGACCATTGCATGTATACAAAATATGTGTAATGTGTATCTGTAAAGCGCTTTGAGCACTGGAAAAAGCGCTATAATAAATGTAAGGAATTATTAATTATTATTATTATTACTTGTATCACTCCTTTCATCTGGTTTTGATATTTTTTAAATGAATTGCATTATCAGAAGGACAAGGGATGTGTGATATAAGTTAGGAAAAGCCCTGTTTGGAAAATCATAAAAACAAAAGGAAATGTTGAATCTCTCAAAGCCCACTTCCTAAATGTGGCATTTGAGAGAGAGACATGCAATACATAGAAATAGTTTATGGTTATAGATTTCTAACTAAATGAATTTCATAGGTAATTGTAGATAACATCGCAGGTATATATGTTTGAAAAACACATACAAATAAACACAATCATTTGTATTAATATCAAATAAATGCTTGACTTCTAGGAGTGCAGGGATCCAATCATTCAATACGAAAGTTATACTATATTATTGTTCATATTTTATATATATTTATGCGAATATCATTTGTTTTAACAAGGTCAGTTTTCATTTCTTTGAGTGCAGACAGACAGAAGTATGGTGAAATTGTTAGAACAAGGTTATAGTGTCAGCTTCAGAAACACACCCCTTCGGCTGAAGATAAAACAGAGTTATCAAACCACAGATGGAGAAATCCAGATAGAGAGACGACTGTTCGACAGAGACACCCTTGGCTATATCATTAAGTTATAAAAAGTTGATAATTAAAGACAGGTCTCAGAGGATGGGGGAGATAATTGGCTTTCACAGCCACGAAACTTCGACCCACTTTACTACCAATAACTTAATAAGGCACGAAGTCAGAGGGAGATGTCACAAAATTAAATCTTTGAATTAAAATAATACACTTTTCTAGGTGATTGTGTGTGTGTGTGTGTGTGTGTGTGTGTGTGTGTGTGTGTGTGTGTGTGTGTGTGTGTGTGTGTGTGTGTGTGTGTGTGTGTGTGTGTGTGTGTGTGTGTGTGTGTGTGTGTGTGTGTGTGTGTGTGTGTGTGTGTGTGTGTGTGTGTGTGTGTGTGTGTGTGTGTGTGTGTGGTCTAGCATTACTATTCTTGTGGGGACCTAAATCTGTTTACATAGTCACGTGTGGGGACTCGCCTCCCTTATGGGGACAAAATGGAGGTCCCCATAAGGGGTATCATTAATGTTAGGGTGAAGATTTGGTTAGGGTTAGGGTTAGGGTTAGGGTTAGGAATGTGTTGGTTAAGGTTAGGATAAGACTCGAGGAAATGTATGTAAGTCAATGTAATGTCCCCTGAAGTGATGTATACACACTCAGGGATGGCGGATGGGCCCCAGGGTGAGAAATCGGATAAACGAGCCCAGCATGGCGGAGCCTTTCAGGAGCAGAGATGACTTACTGCCAGAACAGCCGCGCCGTCCAAAGGCCCAACGGTGCCAGCCGAGTCCAGAATGCGCGTAAGACAGCAGACACACACACACACACACACACACACACACACACACACACACACACCACACACACACCACACACACACACACACACACACACACACACACACACACCACGCACACACACACAACACACACACACACACACACACAACCACACACACACAACCACACACACACACACACACACACACACACACACAGTCCTCACGGGACAAGAGACACTCTGTAGGATCCTGCTGCTCAAGCTAGAAGTAAAGCATTCATTCAAAATCCTTCAGACATGAATGCACAATGAGAGTTTCCCCTGTCATTTATTATAATCAGTCACAACATGTTTTTTTCCCGTTGGTGTTCCAAAGGCCTGCATCTAACATCAACAGTGTTTACAGTTTTCTGAATCTGCCCTCCGAAAAACAAGTGAGTAAAGAAATTCCAGATTCACAACAGCTTCATTAAAACAAAACAAACATAACATAAAACTTATAATGATTCCATCACTTTAAGATCACAAAATACATTACATTATGCTATGCTGTTGCTTTTTGGGGAATTGTATGACTTCTTATGGCATTTTTAATATGATATTTTTTGGACATTTCCTATGCCATACAGAACCTGTCGTTTTTATGACATTTTTAAGGACATTTTTACAAGACTCACTGTATTTTTTTCTGACTTAACATTGACCTTTGTGTTTTATTCACTTTATCAAATACTATACAATGACATGTTATGGCATACAATTTTGACATAACACAATTTGAATTATGACATTTATACCTTCTGACAATTTTTGTTTAGCACTTACACAAAAAATCCCTTCCATTGATTAAGCTGTTGCTTTGCACGCTGAAATATTACTCTGTCCTCACTGTTTTTCAGAATAGTAATCATTCAGTATTTAGTATAGTAGAGCATGAATGACCTGATGACCTACATTTTAAAGCATGAATGAACTGATTCAGTACTAGTGTTCATTCAATGATCTGTCTTCAGTCTGAATCTGCTCAGGGTCCTTCTGCACAAAGTCCAATCAGACAGCAAGGTGGACACACACAGGATGATTCTCTCAACTACGCGTCTTTGCACTTTGGAAATAAGCAACAGTGAGATTATATTTTTTAACATATTATACCAGTACAAAAAAAGGTATTGTTGCATGGCAAATGTATGATGTTTTTTTTTCCTGTAGAAACAAACAGGCAGAAGAGGAAGTGTATGCTATTGTAAAGCAAGACAAAAGGTAATTTTCCTTGTGTTTGGGGTAAACTA